>NC_056747.1:1260371089-1260531089 GCF_019279795.1 Protopterus annectens | reverse complement strand
GGGCAGTTTCTGTCTGCCTTTCCAGCTCTTTAAGTTTAACCCAGTCCTTAAATGTTTGTCTCTTTAAGTACATAAGAAAGCACCAGTGTCTTCCCACATTATTACTCTGCATCTGTATCCCAAGCCTCACATTGGCATGGACTGGTATAACTGGACATATTTCAGTATTTCCAATGAAACGAACATGACCTTTTTAAGTAACAGTCTGCATATCATTGCTGGAGCCTTCCTGTGTCCTGACAAGAGTGCTCGTCAAACTATCTGGAGATATACCGAGCTAAGTCTGTTTTTCTGGCACGTCAGAGTTGTGTACTGTTAATTGTTACTTGAATAATTTTATGTCATTGCTGGCTGACTTCAGAGTTGTGCACTGTTACTTTTGCTTCACTGTATAGTTTTTCAGATCTCTGCTGAAAGTGTTTTTTTTTTCCTACCCACCCTCACTATGCTTGTCCTGTTTAAATTTGAAGGCTTTTGCAGTTGCCCGCCCCCACTGTAGATTTGATCTGGGACACTCCCCCCATCCCATCTCTTTACCTCATTCTACCTAATAGACTCCTTCTGCACTTGTTTTTACTCATTAGACATTTTTTTAAACTGTTTGGTCTAGCATTGCTACATACTCAGGTGTGCTAGCTTGCACTGCATTTGAATTGTTTTTACTGCTGTTTTAGCTACTTTTCTGTATTAAAAAAAATCTAAGCCTGTTTCCTACCTTTCCTGTAACTACTGTAGTCCAGATACAGATTTGCTGTATCCAGGACTGTATGTAAGCTTCTGAGCCCCCCAAGCTTTCTGTGTTGGAGGGAAGCCTTCTAGCGTATCAGTGGGAGTGGTAAGCACTAGATAAGCTATCTACCACATAAGGAGTGGTTCTGGCCCAGAAATTGTAGTTATTGGCCGTTTGGGCAGTTTTTCCATCTCTCTCAACTTTCTGATTTAAAAGCCCGCATTTGCACTTGTTTCCCCCTTTCCTCTAACTAGTTTAGTCCAGATACAGATTCTTAGTTTTAGCACTTGAATTTGCTTATTCGTGATTAGCATTTGTTCAGAACTTGTTGTAAGCACTAAATAAGCTACTACTTACTACAGCACTCAACCTTCCTCATTACCTAGAGGAAAACAGTTTTTGAACTTACTTTCCTCACTTGCTTAGAGAAAAACAGCTCTTGTACTCACTTTCCTCACTTATCTAGAGGAAAATAGTTTTTTATTCAGTCATGTTCAAGGGTCAGCTCCCAGTGTTCTCTCCTGTCTATCTGATAAATCTGGGCATCTTGGGGCAATGTAGAAATTGCCTCATGTACACAGACAACCCTCTCCTACTACCCAACACTACAACCTGTGAGAGATGCACTTATCTAGCCAAACTGGAGGTAAAGCTCTCTCCAACCAAGACTGAACTTGACAGTCAGGAGGAGAAGGTAAACGCTTGCACCACACCACACTCCCCAGATAGTATCACTAAATCTACACCACCAAAATCCACACATAGAAACACAAAAACATTAGCAGAGGCTCTCAATAATAATCTGCTCAAGCAAAACAGACCTCCAAAGCAGAAATGCAAGCAACCTCCACCCCACAACACAACCCAAATGACACATAGCTCGCAGACTCAGTGTGCCACTCAACCACAGCCAATAAGGCAAAAACAACGTACCCAACACACTAGTCATAGATGACTCTATAGTCAGGCACACTGATGTCCCACTCACCAGGCTAAACAAGGAGAATGTTACTGTCAGCTGCCTGTCTGGTGCCAGGATCCCCCACATAACCCACGCATTCAGGTCACTCCACGACAAGTACAAATATGACTGTCATTGTCCATGTTGGTGTGAACAACCTGAGACGTATCTCCCTGGACTACATGAAGAGACCTGGAAGAGCTGACCGATCTTGTAGCCCAGGCAGGTATGACCCTAGCCCTGAGTAGCATTCTGCCATCACCCAGAATGATACTGCAGTACAAGGACAAAATGATGGACTTCAACAATTGGCTAAGCTTCTGGTGTCATTCTAAAGGGAATCCAGTATCTGTCTGCCAGGGATGACATGGTCGACAGACCACGATGCTTTGCCAGAGATGGCCTGCACCTGTCACCTCTGGGATTCCGGATACTGGCTAAGGTTCTTGCCACCCCTGTAGTGCCTTTTTTAGGCAAGGTTCAAATGACAAATTCACCACTGTAACTGGAACAGGCAAGCAAAAACTTAGAGTGATACTACTCAATGCTAGAAGTCTAAGTCTCAAAATGCACTCACTCGAGGCACTCTTTAAAATGGAGAACATCGATATCTGTGCAGTGACTGAGACCTGGTTCAAGGCTCCAGAGAGCACCCCTGCACTACCAGGCTATAACTCCTACCACACTTTGTGGCCATGTAACCTGGACCGGAACACCAAAGGTAGAGGTGTGTCCATATTAATTAAGGATATCCACACCTCCAGGCTTGTTGCTCAGCATAATGCATCCAAGGTTATCCAAATGCATCTAACTCTGGGCAAAACTGCAATCCAAATTATAGCTTGCTACAGATCCACCACCATGCCCCAGGATTCTCACTCCTCTTTTCTTGATGTACTGGAAAATATTAGGGTTCAACCAAGCACCCTAATAATGGGCGATTTCAACTACCCCACCATTAACTGGGAAAACTACTCGTGTACCAACTCCTTCGCTCAATGCTTTCTGGAATTCATAAACTCAAATTCCCTGGATCAACTTATCCACACCCCCACCAGGGGAAACACTATCCTAGTTCTAGTCATTACCAACATGAGTGACCAGTGTTCCACACCTGAAGTCAACGCCTCAGTGGTCCGATCCGACCATAAGCTAATCACCCTAGATATCCACATCCTGCCCCCATCCCCATTAAGAAGACCACGGTAAAAAAAATTCCAAAGCCAACTTCATGCTTTTTAAGACAGAAGTGGTGAACTTCATGACACCCATGCAGATGGACAATACAGTTAAGACTACTGAATCCTACACAATTGCACTTTATAAGCACTTACACGAGTGCATGGATCGTGCTATCCCAAACAGAACCAAGAAGCTATCCTCCCAAAAAAAGGAAGCCAATCTGGTGGTCCCCTGCCATAAACAAACTGTACAACAGAAGGAAGAAACTGTTGCAAAAGAGAGTAAAATCCCATGAGTGGAGGAGCTCCCTGGTCAGCCTCAGTTAGAAGCTGCGATCCCTCATAAAATCCTCCAAAGCTAGTTACGAAAACAAAATCGCCACTGATTCTAAAGACCACCACAAAGCATTCTACAGCTATGTCAAGAATTGCAATGGCAGCACTCAGATCTGCTCTGAGTTGCAGCACAATGGCACTAAATATACAGACCCAACTGATACTGCCAACATCCTGGCAGATGGGTTCAGTGCCAACTTTACCCCCCTCTCACCCCCTAAAGGGCCCGTCTCTATACCGGAAGAATGCAAAGTTCCTGTAATCACGGCTGCACAGGTAAAAACCACACTCTCCAAAGCCAAGAACACAGCATCCATGGGACCAAACAACATCCCAGGCTGTGTTCTACATGAACTACAGAACGAAATGGCACCCCACCTAAGTACCATGTTCAGTCATAGCCTCCCCTCAGGCTTTGTGCCCACTGAATGGTACACAGTGACTGTTATCCCACTCCACAAAGGGGGAGCCACCACGGACCCCAGGAACTACTACCCCATTAGCCTGATGAGCCTGGTCTGCAAGGCCATGGAACGTATCATCATGGAACTTATAAACAAAGACATTGGTACTCTCCAAACTCTGGACCCCACCCAGTTCGGGTTTGTAAAAGGCAGAACATGTCTCCTAAACCTGATAAACTTCTTTGAAGCAGTCACCAAGGCCGTAGACTAGGGTAAGGTGGTTCACACAGCCTATCTAGGTCTTGCCAAGGCTTTCGACACCATCTCCCACTCTTGAGTTATAGATAAACTCACTAAACTAGGTATAAATCCTTATGTCACAAGATGGGTTGCCAACTGGCTCACTGACATAACCCACATTGTGAAAGTAGCAGACCCAAATCCGACTTCATCCAGTGACAGTGGAGTACCACAGGGTTCAGTCCAGGGTCCTCTCCTGTTTGGTATCTACTTCTCTGAAGTACAAGCTAACACAGAAGGTCTTTGGCTAACGAAGTTCGCAGATGACTGCAAACTAGGAGCCATAATCAAAACTCCTAACAACATCCTGCAAAAGGGCCTCACTGATGCCTGGTGTCAAAGCCATGGCCTCAAGCTCAATGCCAAAAAGTGCATTGTCATCGCCTTTGGTAAAAACTCTGTACCCATGAACTACAACATAGGAGGTAGTATACTTAACACCGAAAGTGTCATAAGAGACCTTGGAACACAGGTGGACAGTAGTCTCTCCTTTGATAGTCACATCGCCACAGTAGTCAGGAAATCCTTCTACATGGCACACCTCATCACAAAGGGTTTCTCATCCAGAAAAAGAGGTCATTGTTCCTCTCTACTCATCACTCATTATACCCATTATAGAGTACAACACCCCTTTTGGTATGTACCTCGCAAGACATCTACAACCACTGGAAAGGCAGCACAAATACCTCACAAAGAGGATTTTCGGCCTCAAACAGATGCCCTACGCAGACAGTCTCAAAAAACTCCAGCTTTACTCCGTCGCATATCGCCTACTCAGAGGTGATCTCTGCCTAACATACAAAGCTATGTCAATCCCAGAGCCGTTGGACGTGCTCCACTTAAAGAAATCCCAATCCCTCCTAGCTACACGCTCTAGGGACCTAAACCTTGTCACCACAATAAACAGAACATGCCGGAGGGATAGATTCATGTCCCAGAGACGTCCTATACTCTGGAATAAACTACCTATCTGTATCAAACAAAGCTCCTCATTAGCACTCAAGAAAAATCTTGATTGGATGGGAAATAAGAAATTCACCCCAGAGATCACTTCTGTGGCTCTGCTCGATAGTGGAACAGGAGAATAATTTTCTTGGGTGGCAAAAGCCAAGTTACCTTTTTGGCTGGGCTTGTATAGGCCCTAAGGCCGATAGCCTAGTACCTACCTATGAACCCTGTGATGCATACATTCTATCTAACCTAGCTTGATTTGCTGTACATTTGGGTGTTATGTGCAAGTTATGTTAAGCTCCTGATACTGAAGTAATATCCTCCATGCCACGGTACCTATATGTATTTCTTTAAAAGTCTGCTCCGGTAATTGCTTATTACAATTCCAAAGCATTCTTATTTATCCATGTTCAGACAGCTGAGTTATATTTTCAGACTTTTATTCCATTTGTCCAAAGTATTCAGAAATTGTTCAGAATCTTTTGCTCTGTCTGTGGCTTGAAGTGAACTTAAGATTTCTCATATCCCATATCACAGAATTGTTTTCCTGTGATGAATTTTAGTCTATCATAGGAAAGACTTTCTCCAGACAAAGGAGAAAAATCCCAAATGTGCTCCCTTAGTTTCTCCACTCAGAGTATCTGCCAGGGAATTTCTCAAGATTCTCCGCCGTCCAAGCAGCTTGCCTCTCCCCTTAAGGTCTCTGGGTCTTCTCCCTCCCAGCTCCTTTCTCCACGTTTCTCCCTGGAGCTGGAGGAGGAGACCGGGTTACCTTTGAGGTCATCTAGGCCGGCCTCGGTGGCCTCGTCCAGATCAACCAAGAGTTTATCTGGCGCAGACATGGACCGGATGATGCGTCGGTTTCTTCAGGCCCAGCTGCAGATGGGAGTGCTCTTGCCCCCCCCCCCTCCAAGGGGGGGAGCTCGACCCCCTTTTTCGCACCATTGCACCTTCTGCGACCTGCTATCTGGGTTCAGAGCTGTCTGATCCGACTGGCTTCGGAGCCGGGGTGGTGTCGGCGTCTACAGTGTTCCCTACTTCGGCACCGACTGTACCCTCGAGTCTTGTCGGATCCTTTTTCGGTTCCGCGCTCTCGGGGCCGTGAGTTGAGCGTCGGATCCGGAGGGTTAGTGGGCCTTCGGCTCCGTTGAGGTCTGAGCACACTACCCTTTCGGATCCGATCGGGTCACCTCCGGCGCCGATCCGTACGTCGGATCTGAGTGGACTGCTTTCGGATCCTAGGGAAAGCAGCTCTCCCTCGGCATTTGAAGTAGTGGAGAGGGTCCTTTCGAGGCCCCAGGCTCTTGCTACGGATCCACTCGCCATTCCCTCTCAGACGGGCCTGTCTTCCATCATCCGACCCCAAGGACAGCCTGCGCCTACGTCCCAGATAGTTCCCGTTGAGGAACAGGGCATTGTTGGTGAGGCCTCTTCGGACAGCCCCGCCCGAGGAGGTCCCTCACAAACAAAAGTGCAAGAGCAGGCACTTGGACTCACCTGAGTCCCTCACAGAAGACACAGACTTAGAGGAAGGGGAAGGTTCCCCAAGGTCACCCCCCGAAGACGTCTCCTTTGGAGACATTATGGAAATGTTACTCATTAGAGGGGGGTGGTCTGCCCAAAAGCCTTCCTCTGATGAGTCTGTGTTTCTGGAGGCATTTGACGTAGGCCCATCTACCTCTTGGGTGTCCCCTCCAGCCGACCCCCTGGTGGACCTTATAACTACCAGGGCATGGAAGGAGCTGGACACTGTTGAGCCAATACCCAAGAGACCTGACAGGATACTCAGCCCTCCCACGGACAGGACAGTTTGGAGCAAGGGTGCCCCAGTGGATGCCATGGTGGTGGCAGCTGCCACTAAAAAGGAATTAGCACAGGAGAGTTCCTCGGTGCATTCTCCAGACAAGGAGTCTCGGATGATGGACCACCTTGGAAAGCGGATGTTCGCTTCAGCGACCTTCTCTGTAAGGTCACTGAATTATATGGCACATGTAATTCTGCTCCAGCGGGACCTTATCGGCAGAGGATAAACTGACCTTCTTGGCTCGGATGGCCACTTTCAAGTCAATTACTAATACATCTATGCGGTTTCTCTCCCATGCCACGGAGGGAGCGGCTAGAGCCAGTGGAACAGGCGTAGTCTTGCGCAGACAGGCCTGGCTCTGGCTCTGCGATTTTTCGGAACCCTTCAAGGCGTCCTTCGCGAATGCCTCTTTTGACGGTTCTACGCTTTTCGGCAAAACCGTCCGCGATATGCTTCTCCAGAGCGAGAAAGACGGGAAAACATGGTCTGCCGTCAGGATCCGCTTCTCGGCTTCTCAGAGATCCTTCTCTAGGAACCAAAGAGGACAAAAGAAGATGTGGTTCCGGAAAGCTCAACAATCCCGTTTCGCTCCGGATCCCTTCGTCCTATAGAGGCAGAGGAGGACAGGGTGGACGCTGGCCCAGAGGCAGAGGGGGGCCGAAGAATTTCGGGTCAAGGGAACCTTTTTCCAGTAGACCCGTGCAACAGCCCTGAGGGGTTGCCCGACTGCTCTTCTCTGGAGGCAGTCGGGGGGGGCGCTTCTCGAGGCACCTAGCAAATTGGGAGTCCATCACGACAGATCGCTGGGTGCTCCGAATTATATCCAGAGGCTATTCACTCCCCTTCCTAACGTACCCTCCCCGGTCAGGGAGTCTCCCAGATGTTCCACCCAATCAGAGGGAGGCAGCAGCCCTCGAAATACGAGTGCTGCTAAGAAAAAGAGCCATCCAGCACGTCCCCCTCTGGCAATCCGGATCGGGCTTTTACTCCAGGTTCTTTTTGCTGCCAAAAAAGACGGAGGACTTACAACCCATTCTCGACCTGTCCACAGTGAACCTGTCAGTCGCCAAAGAAAAGTTCAGGATGGTCACTATTCAATCCATTCTCCCACTTTTACAGGAGAATGACTGGATGTGCTCGATAGACCTCAAGGATGCGTACTACCACATTCTAATGGACAGACGATCCAGGAGGTTTCTCCGCTTTCGGCTGGGAGCCAGCCATTATCAGTTCTGGGTCCTACCCTTCGGTCTCACCACAGCCCCCAGGGTGTTCACCAAGGTCATGGCAGTTGTAGGGGCCCACCTGAGGCTTCAGGGAATACAGGTCTTTCCTTACCTGGACGACTGGCTCCTAACCGCCCCCACCAGGCATCAACTTTGTTCAGGCAGGGACTATTTCTTACATCTAGCCCGCCACCTAGGAATCACGATCAACCACAAGAAATCCTCCCTTCAACCTACTCAGATTTTGGACTTCATAGGGGCCAGGATGGACGCGATACAATCCAAAGTCTTTCTGACGGCGGACAGACTTCGCAATCTGAACCTTCACATTCTCGCTCTTCTACAACCATCAGCCCCCCCAGCGGGATTAGTCCTGAGGGCCCTGTGGTCCATGGCAGTGGCCATCAGTCTGTTGCCTATCGCACGTCTGAAAATGAGAATCCTTCAATGGACCTTACAGGTTCAGTGCTCCATCCTACATCATCCCCTGTCTACACCTATTTCCCTTAGCAGGATTTGCAGGGAGTCGCTACTTTGGTGGCTCCACTCCAGAGACCCCCCGGGAAGGGCGCCCCTTCGTCTTGTCCCCACCCCAAGTCACGGTGACCACGGACGCATCTCTCCTCGGGTGGGGGGGGCATTGCATGGGCAGATCCGTCCAAGGCACGTGGACTCACACAGAGACCTCATTGCATATCAATGTCCTGGAGATGAGGGCGGTGCTTCTAGTATTGCAGGCTCTCCATCCCCTTCTTCCTCCAGGGACTATTGCAATTCAAATAGACCATCAGTAATCTGGTACATAAACAGGGGGATTCCAGATCTTACCCACTTTGCAGAGAGGCCATGAGAGTGTGGGAATGGGCGATATCCACCAACTGCTTTCTCATAGCAACGCACATTCCGGGTCGGTCAGACATTTAGCGGACAGGTTGAGTCGAACGATCTTCTCACCTTACGAGTGGTCTCTGAACCCAGTAGTAGCGAGCAAATCTTCCTCAAATGGGGTCAACCTTGCTGCGATCTGTTTGCCTCACCTTCGAACACAAAGTGCAGCGAGTTCTTCGCGCTAATCCCCCACCAGGGGAAGTCCCCAGAGACGCTCTGGTTCATGCTTGGCCATCCGGTCTTCTGTATGCTTATCCTCCTCTTCCATTGATGACAAAATTCTTGCGGAAAGCTCGTCTGTTGGGGAGCAGAGTTATCCTCATAGCCCCATTCTGGCCTCGTCAAACTTGGTTCCCATGCCTACGGTCTCATGTAGTACATCCTCCCTGGATATTGGATCCCATTCCGGATCTGATCTCTCATCCTTTAGGATTGAAGACCCCCGTCCTGGACTACTCAAGCTCTTGGCTTGGTTGATCCGGTTCCATTGATGGCTAGGACTCCCGGTATATCTTCCTCAGTTAAGGCCATCCTGGTGGCTGCCCATAAACCATCTACCAGGAAAGTCTACAAGAGGAAATGGAAACGTTTCTCTGGGTGGAGCATAGGAACTTGGATCCCTTCACAGCTTTTATTCCAGCAGTTCTAGATTTTCTATCCCATACTTTTCATCAAGGAGCTAGTTCTTCTACTGTTAAAGTCCAATTGGCAGCTATTTACCACTACCACATTGGAAACAGTTTAGGCCCACTAGCTTCCTCCAAGATTTGCAAAACATTCCTGAAAGGAACCTGTTAACGCCCCCTGTTAAAGACGCAGTTCCTCCATGGGATCTAACCCTAGTTCTACAGGCTCTGACCGGTCCTCCCTTTGAACCTGCGGCTTCAGTCGACTTAAAATATGTATCTTGGAAAACGGCCTTCCTGATTGCTATTACCTCAGCTAGGAGGATATCGGAGCTTCACGCTCTTTGCAGTAAGCCTCTATATATCATCTTTCATAAAGACAGGGTTTCCCTCAGGACTAACCCCTCCTTTCTGCCTAAAGTGGCTTCAGAAGCCAATATCAACCAGTCCATCAATCTACCTGTCTTCTTTCCTAAATTTCAAAACAAAGGAGAGTATAGACTCCATTGTCGAGATGTTCATAGACAGTTACAATTTTACATAAACAGAACAGCCGATCTTCGAAAATCAGATCAACTTTTTGTGTCATTTGCTAAATCCTGTCTGGGTAAACCAGTCACTAAAGTAACCTTAGCTAGATGGATTTCCCAATGCATCCTTCTGTCATCCAAAAGCCCTGGTCGTCCTGAGCCCCTGAGGGTGCGAGCCCATTCTACCCGATCTATGGCTACTTCTGCTGCTTTCTGGTCAAGGGTTTCTTTGGATTACATTTGCTCAGCAGCTACTTGGACCAACCCGCCCTCCATCCCCCGGACCCTTAGTTCGTTTTGAAAGGATCAGGATATGTCACTTTCAGATGACATCAAGTGGAATATATAGTTCTCCTTTCTGGTATCATAGTATTTTTCTGTGACTTTATGGCAAACTCGATCTGAGGGTTAGAGGGAGATGGCAGGGCATTATGGGTGGGGGAGGAGCTTGGAGCTTGGATCTTATAACTAGGAAAGCTGCCGGCTCGGATCCGAATCGGATCCGATACCCACAGGTTGCTGACAAATGAAGTTACCTACTCAGATGGAATGTTATGGTGAGTACATAACTTCTTTTTTTTCCTAAAGATCCAGAAGGATTCCCCAAAGATTGTGGTGGTGATTGTTTTTTGGCTTTAGCTGCAGTGATTCTCCCTTCTTTTGAAACTGGCCAAAGGCAGTTACCACAGGCTTCCCCACAAACTGGATTTACTCAGGCAGGGGTTGTTTGATATACCTCAGCCTTAAAATACTTCAGCTAATTGCAGAGATGATAGAATTGTGATACCTTTTAGACACCATTTTTTTGAGGAAGTACAACTTCCTTGTTCCTGGCATGAACACCTGTGATTACAAGACTAAAATCATCTGTCCTGCAATGTTGATAAAAGTATATTTTTTGTACTTGCTCTAACTGTTTGTGAAATTTAGCACTTCAGTCCTGCAATTATATATTTGTTTGATTTTTGTCACTGTTTTTCAGCTTGTACTTGTTAACAAAACTCAATCTGTTTGTTACTGTACTGCTCTTAGGTTGTTCTAACAATTTTCTGATATTTCCTAACCTCCTTCGATACTGCAAAAGCTGTTCTGAGTGAGTCTGCCAAAATATTTCTAAATTTTGCAAAGTTTGTGTGCTGTGAACATTTCTCAGGGTTAGTAACCTTATTTCCAATGATTCCTGATATTGCAGGAATTCTTATGTCTGTTGTAAATCTTTAAGCCGGTTTGTTTTACATTGGAAAGTTTGTTTTTTTTTTCTCTTTGCACTCTGTTGGCAACAGAGAATTAAATTTAACCCATCCAAGGTGGGAACTACTGGTCTATAGCTTATTGCGTTTTTATCTGATTAGCCCGAGGGTTTAACTTTATAAAAGTGTTTCATCCTGCTCATATGAAAGCCTTGCATTTGCGCATCACACAAACGCGGTTCCCTGTGCATGCATATAAGCAAACCTCTCCAGTTTAAAATCCTGTAGGAAACTCTGTCCATAGTCTCCCACTGTTCACAACTGCTGGTAGAGCTGCCAGTTTGTGCACAGGGTGGTACCACTGCAGGTCATCTAACAGTATACTAATAAACACACGTACCTTGAACTTTAAATGACTCTCCCTTACTCCTTCCCATCTTGAAGTTGTGTTTCCTTGCCTTACATAGTATAGGCTAGATTCAGACCTGCTGAATCTTGGCTGTTTGGAATCACTGTGCTCTTAGACCAGCCATCTTATGTTAAGAGGGCCTCCCTGCACCTTTGTGGCAGAAATGTCACTTGGGACCCATCTGAGTTGGTGATTACTGATGAAAGGCTTAGGTTGGGGCTTTTTCATTGGTAGCCATGTTAAAACTGTTTAAATTTGCCTGTATACAAGTCTCGTGTTTGTGCGGGTTTGTGCTCCTTTTACCAGAGCTGCTCATCTGGCAACTTTAGCCAGAGGTCTGGAGTGCATCTGCACTGAAATCCAAGGCATCCACTGAAAAGTAAGTATATTTTAAGCCAGCAGTGCACTTTAACTGTATATAATTGAATTGCTGCTTCATTTTTGCTGTTTGTGACTAAGTCCAGCTAGTCCATTTCCTTCCCAGTTACCACATTCAGGAAAATACTGCCACAATGGATGGGCAGTTTCCCATCACTTCTGCCAGCTTGATTGATGTGGGCATATTGCGGCAGTGTAACAATTACTTCATGTGTACTTGAGGCAGTGTAACAGTTGCTTTATGTCTACTGACAACGGTTTACTCCTAAAGCAAAGTAACACCCTTTGTGAGAGATGCAAATAGTGTGGAATTGGAGTCAATTTTCATGTAAAAGCAAACTTGACATCAAACAGGTTGTCGGTACACATGCTTCACCTCTCACACAAACCTCACCTCTCACACAAAGTAAGGTCATGACACACAAACCCCACCTCTTACACAAAGTAAGGTCATGACACACAAACCCACGTCCTCGGAGGTACTCACTAAAGGCCTACCAAAAGAACAGAGACCTCCCAAATGCACATCAGTCACACTCCCCTCTAATCATAAAGAAACCACTGTACACATCGACACACACATCCGTGTCACAACAAATAAGCCCCTAAGGCAAAACACATCAAATGCCTTGGTCATAGGCAAACTCCATAGTGAGACACAGATGTCCATCTCACAGGACTGGACAAAGAAGGTCATGAACAGCTGCCTATCAGGTGCCAGGATTCGACCAATCACGTATGCATGCAAGTCACTCAACAGCAAGTACCATTATGACTCATTCATAGTCCATGTTGGAGTGAATGACTTGAGATGTACCTTTCTCGACTATATGAAGAGAAACATGATGGAACACTGTGTGTCCCGGACATGTATGTCCCTAACTCTAAGCAGTATCCTACCCTCACTAAGGTTGATGCCACAATATAAACAAAAAATGATTGACTTCAACAACTGGTTCAGCTGTCATTCAAGGGGGATCCAGTATGTCAGCCTGGGAGGATGTGATAGACATACCTTGCTGCTTTGCTAGAGATGGTCTGCATCTGTCCCCCCTAGCTTTTCAGATACTGGTGAAGGCCCTTGCCTCCCTAGAGTATCTTTTTTTAAGCAATGTCAAAGCAACAAATCTTGCAGCGTAACAATCTAATCGAGACAAACTCAGGGTCGTGCTACTTAATGCTAGAAGTTTAAACATGAAACTGCACACCCTGGAAGCACTCCTTACCTTGGAGGATGCAGACATCTGTGCAGTTGCTGAGACATGATTCAAGACTGCTGAGACCACCCTGGCCATGCACGTCTACAATGCCTTCCACATGTTCAGACCTTAAAGTGAGTGTGAAGGAACCAAAGGTTGGAGGTGTATCCATCTTCATTAAAATCAAATACTCTGAGACTGGTCAGACAGCATGACTCTCTCGAACTACTCCATGTCCAGTTAACTATTGGGAAAGTACCATACCACATTATTGGTAGCTATAGATCCCCCACCATGAACCAGGATACCTCGATTTACTGAAATCCCTTGCCACACATCCCAGCACTTTAGTCATGAGAGATTTCAATTATCCTTCCATAGACTGGGGGACATACATGAGCAAAAACACTCTTCAGCCAGAGGTTTCTGGACTTTAACACAAATATTCTGGAACAGATAGTCTGCACCCCCACTAGGGGATCTAATCTTCTGGACATAGTACCCACCAACATGGGGGTGGGGGTCATTGTACTTTCCCATGCGTGATGTCCTCCCTGATTAGGTCAGACCACAAATCAGTCTCATTTAAAGTAACTACTGGAACTGACACCCTCACATGAACAACAGTTATAAAAGACTTCAAAGCTAACTACAGCATACTAAGCAATGGAAGAAAAAGCTTCATACCACCCACAATCGCAGACACCAATGATCACTATGCAGAAGTATATGCTAATGCCCTGTGCAAACACTAAGCAACTACATAAACTGTAGTGTACCTGACCTGATCAAAACCAGATCTTCCCATAAAAACAAGCCACCATGGTGGACTTAGTGTAAACAGATTATATAGCAAAAGGAAGAAACTGTTTTCCAAAATCAAGGGGGTATCACTCTGCAGAGAGAGAGTTTCGTCCTAAGCCTTAACAGGGAAATCAGAAATCTTGTAAAGTCTTCTAAAGCAAATTACAAAACTAAAATCACATCCCTAGCCAAGGATATTCATAAGGCATTCTTTAACTATGCCCGAAGTCTAAAAGGGGATGGCCAACTATGTGCCAAACTGGTTGAAGATAGGATCACTCGTACTACACCAGCAGATATTGCCAACCTGCTAGCTGACAGATTCAGCACAAACTACACCTCCCTATCCCCCACCTACCATATCCCGACGCATACCTGACACCAGTCCACTGCCTAGTATCTGTAGAGAACAGATCTTTGTGCTCGACAAGGCCAAAAACACGGCCTCAGTAGGACCAGATAATATCCCAGGTTGTTTACCAAACAATCTGAAATAAGACCTAGTGGAACCATTTGGCATTCTGTTTAATCATAGCTTGAGAACTGGCTGTGTTCCTACAGAGCAGAGGACAGCAACAGTAATCTCCCTGCACAAAGGGGGAGGGCATCAACTGACCCTGGGAACTACAGACCCATAAGTCTAACCAGCCTCTTCTGCAAGGCCATGAAAAGAATTATCATGAACCTTAACAAGGACATAGGCAATCTCCAAATGCTGGACCCATCCGAGTTTGTCTTCAGGGTAGATCATGCTCATTAAACCTGGTAGACTAAAGTCATCAAAGTCATGGGCGAAGGTAAGACTGCACACAGCCTATCTTAACCTTGCCAAGGCTTTCAACACAATTTCCCAGTCTAGCATCATTGAGAAACTCTCCCATATAGGGATAAAACCTTACGTTACTAGATGGGTAGCCAGTTGGCTCACCGACAGAACACACACTATCAAAATTGGTGACTCCACCTCCACCACTAAACCCGTCACCAGTGGAGTACCACAGTAGTCTGTGCTGGGCCTCTTACTGTTTGGCATCTGTTTCTCAGAAGTCCATGCTAAAGTAGACGGCCTTTGGCTCCCCAAGGTCGCTGATTGCAAACTGGGAGCAATCATTGAGTCTCCAATGATGTCAACATATTACAAGAAAGGCTAGTACAAAAGATTGGTGCCAAAGCCATGGTCTAAAACTAAAGGCAAAAAATGAATAATTATTCCCTTTGGCAAAACAGAATTCCCTACAAATTGCAGTATTGACAACACCCCCCACACTAACCCTCCTGAGTTCCAGCCCAGTAGTGCGAGACTTGGGAACACAGGTAATCTGAACTTTGATCACCAAGTTTCCACAGTGGAATATCAGTTACAAATTCTTATGATGAGACATCTCTACCTCATTTTATACAAGGGGCAAGTTTTCTTTAATAACTAATCCTTCTTTCTTGCCTAAAGTGGTTTGTTACCTTGAGCAATCTATTAATTAATCTCTTTTACTGATCCCAAGGACAAGGGAGAAAAGTTTCTTCCCACTCTAGGTGTGTCCACCGGCAGTTCAGAAACTATTGTAGAATAAACACAATCCTTCAGGAAAATTGATCCACTAAGGTGTCTGCTATGAAGGTAAGAGGAAAGTACAACCACCTTCAAAGCAGACTGTTAAAGGAAAACTCCACCCTAGAACTAAAACATTTTTTTTTCATTCCTGACTTATTTTAACACCTCAAAATCACTCTAAGTGGTTTATTTGTAATTTTAGCCTGTTTCCCACAACATGGCTACCAATGGGGCTTGATGTATCAATATGATCTTGTACTCCCTCAGCCCTTTCTCTTTCTCATAATACGTTATAAGACTCATGCCAGACATAAGTAGCTTTAAATTCCCATGCCATTGAAATATAATGGGATTTGGGAGGGTCACTGTTACTGTCTTTACCTTCTGTAAAAAGACTGCTTTTTTCTGTCTCTAATCACCCTCAATTATGTTCGGCTCAGATCTTGTTTTACACTATACTTTGAAGTTATCCAACTACAGCCAGTAAAGTAACTGAATTACAGGTCTTTGTTTAGTGTTTTCTTTTGTAGTTCGATTAATTAAGTCCCCTCCCCCCACACTACTGCAGAGGTGTTAAAAACTGTCACTGCACTGAGACCCTTGCATTATCGTGTCTGTACAGTAGTGGCAGTAATGTTTTGTAAGTGCTCAAGTGAGTTTATTCCTAAATCCTGTACAATTGTTTCTGTCGCTCTCTCTCTCTCTCTCTCTATATATATATATATATATATATATGTGTGTGTGTGTGTGTGTATATATATTATATATATATTTGCATATTATATATATTATATATTATACATTTATACATTTTCTGGAAAAATTATTCCAGTTTACTGCGACAGTTTTGGATTGGCTTTTTTCTTGTGAGTTGTGGAGTGGGAAAGTGGCATTGCCACAAGTATGGAGGTTGTAGGGAGATAGAATTTGGAATCACTTGCCAGTAGTTTCTATGCATGCAATTGAATGTAACAGTTGCCATTAAGCAGGAATTTGTATGTAAAATCGACATTTTATTGTAGTCCTGATGGGGACCTTTCAAGACTAGATGTGTTTAATTGTTAAGCTTTCGTGTTGTCATCTGAGGAATATCGGCAGAGTTAAGCACGCAGATGTTTCCTCAGGATCACTGATGTCCTGTTCTTCTCTTGTAGTATTCCTGACATAAGGGAGTTGCCTGCCAAGGGGGCGACCCATATCGGCCAGTCTACCCAAGGCTGACGTGGACCATCAGCAGATGTTGGCCATAAGAGACGTATGCTTGCCACCACCCTCAGAATGTCTTTGCTGCCAGTCAGATCATCAGTCCCAGATGTCTCTCTGCTGTTGGAATTGCCAGTTTTTTTAAGAAGTGTCCCGTTGGGGAAACCTTTTTTTTTGTACTTTTGCTACCTGTTTTCTTTACTGAGGTTCATGTCATCTGGAAAAGGGAAGTGAGACTGTGGATAACAGATTCCACATAAAGATAGTCATACACACTGCTTTTTTTGCCTCTGCCCTCAGCATGACCAAAAAACCTGTTCTACTTGCAATCCTTTGTATCAAAGACCCTCAGCAGTCTGTTATCCTCCCTAGCAAACTACCTGGAAAACCAGTACCTCAAGCTTCTAACAAAGAGCGCAATGGAGTCTCTTCCGGACCCAATGACCGAGCCTACAAAACGAAAGACCCAAAAAATAGGCCCGAAACTGCGCCTCTCGAGTCAGACATCTGTACCAAAGCACATGCGAGCTCGGAGAGAGACACTGACCAGGATCTGGAGCCACAGGCTGTCTTGGCTTTGGATGTCCAGAGAGTCTTCTCAGATGTCTGTTTCCGATGTCTAGGGGCAAACTGAGGCTTTATTGTGTCAGAGGGCCCTAAGGGAGTAACTCAAATAATTGCTAGGGAGGATGTTGAGTCAGACATTGTGGAATGTAGGCCACCGTCTGGCCGTCCTCTTTTGTACCGCATAGATACGTCTGCAAAGTAAAAAAAAAAAAAAGCACGTCTCCCCATCTTCCGACCCATAGAAGGATTGGCTGAACTTTTCCCAAGGCCTTTTATGGCGCTTAGACCTCCGCCAGGTCATCCTGCTTCCCCATGGAAGAGACCTAGGCCCCATCCTACCTTTGAAGAAGATCCCTTTTCTGAGAAGGATGAGGATGATTTGGATTATTCCTCCCAAATCCCTTCCTCATTGGACTGTACCTCTCCTGAAGAGGATTCCAGTGGGACATATTCCCTCATGGAGGAGATCCCTTTTGGGGAGACTGTTTCCAAAATACGTGACCACTTCAAATGGGACACTACAGGTGTCTGAGGTCCAGAAGCGCTACTTTGACCTCCTTCAAGTAGGGACCCCTACTCCTTCAGCCATCCCTCCTGTAATTCCCGCATTTTTGGATACTTTTGCATCCACTTTCACCCACCCAGACTCCCTGCCTTCAGCTCCAAAAAGACAGGCTGGTACTTCAGAGTACACAAGGACTGCCAATTTCTCTTCAAGACCCCTGTTGCAGATCCTTCTGTAATTTCTGTTACCTCTGATAAGGCCTTCAGGTCGCTTCCTTCTTCCTCACTGCTGCCCTCAGTTAAGGATTGCAGACAGCTGAAGAGGCTGGGGAAGAAAGTCTATACTACAGCTACCCTGGCCTTCAAAACATTAAACTATCAGGCCCACACGACCAAGTACAACTTGGAACTCCTTTCCCAAATTTCCAAACTGGTTTCAGGCATGCCTGAAAATAAGGCGTTGGTTTTTTCCTTCTTGCCACCTCTTCTCAGGTAGCCAGATATTCTATCAAGTGCACCTATGATGCAGTCAAAGCTTCCTCTAGAGCTGCCACTTTCTCTTCTGCCCTCAGAAGATTTGCCTGGTGTAAGCTTCAGCCTCTTCCTAAGGGTGTCCAGGCAAAACTGATGGATGTCCCCTTGGACAATACTGCCCTTTTTGGGAAACCTTCAACATAGCTCTTTAAATCTCTGCAGGAAAAAAGCAAAGAACTTAAGGACAAGCACATTTTGGTATCCCCTGTGTCTAAATTTCGTAGAAATTACCCTGCAAAACAAACTTTTCAATGCAAGAAATCCAGAGCCCCACAGTCTAGACCTCAAAGAAGGCCCAGCAGTTTTCTTCTTTCTTAGCCTATGCTTCCCATGTAACCAAGCAGACCTTTCCTAATCAGACAGGCGCCTCTTTGTGACTCTTGCAGCAACCAAATCCATCTTTCCCAGTGCCTTTCCCATTCCCTCCCTTCCTTGGGAACTCATCACTCAGAACTCTTGGGTGTTAAGTATCATCAAGAAGGTGTAGCTACTTCATGGTTTGGCAGAAGGTGCCAACCTTCAGGGGAATTCTACCACCAAAAGATCAAGCCCCCCTTTTCCCTCGAGTCCTTCAAGAACTCTTAGAACAAGGCACTATAGAACCTGTTCCCCAAGGTGAATAGGCTTTTACTCCTGCCTTTTCCTAGTTCCCAGAAAGGAAGGACCATTAAGATCAATTCTAGATCTCTTTCCTCAAAGACTTCCTCGTAGTCCCCTCTGAAAATTTTCCGTTATCCTGCCGCAGGCATTTCTTGCTTCCATAGATATCAAGGATGCCTACCTCCATATTCCCATCCATCCCAGATAAAGGAGATTCCCAAGATTTTCTGTGGAATCCTCACATTATTGATTCTTGACTTTGGATTTCTGGACTCTCCACAGCTCCAAGAGTCTTCACAAAATGTCTAGCCCCAGTAGTAGCCTTTTGCAGACTCCCAAGGGATCTTAATTTACCATATCTTAATCCAAGCCACTTCTCAAGCAGAATTGAACATATCCCTCCGAATGTCAATTTCCATTCTTCAAAGCCTGGGATTTACTGTCAACTTCAAGAAATCATCCCTGGATCCAGGTGAAGAGATCATATCTCTGGGCCACAGATTCCAAACTCAGAGCATAATAGTCTCTCTCCCACCTTCCAAAGCACAGTAGATCTCGCTAATCCTTGCTGAGACACTCCACCTAATTCGGATTTCTTTCAGACAGTTCCTCAGAATCTTTGGGCTGATGGCATCCACCATTCCAGTGCCTCCTGTAGCAAGGCTTCACATGAGGAAACTCCATTGGTTCCTCATATCACTATGATCTCAACATACCCTCTAGAACACACAATTACTCTACTCACATGTCTCAAGAAGGAACTCTAGTGGTCTATTTCAGAACGGTCTCTAAATCCATCTTGTGCTGCCAACTAAGGTGCTTTTCACAAATGCATTGGACACGGGTTGGGGGGCAAAAGAGAAATGAGGGTATTAATTTTTGCCCTCCAAACCTTCATGTCACTTATCAAACCAGGGAGATTACTTGTACAGACAGACAATATGACAGTCTTGAGGTACTTAGAATCTGGTACCCCACTGCTTGTCAGGCAGATGTTCTTCGTGTTTCACTGTTGCAGTCATTACATTTGGGTAATCTGCTGGCAGGTTGCCCTCAGTCGGCCTGAATTCCAAAGTCTTGGGTCCTGTGTCGGTTGCTGTCTTCTCTTCCATGACGTCAGGGGTATAAAACATACAACTGACGCCATTTTCTCCAGTCTTTCTTGCCGCGCGGTGCCCGAAGCAGAAGCGTTTCGCAAGTGCCAGTCGGCCAACTACTGAAATATTCGAGTTTGAGTTTCAGAACCGAAGTCTTCACTAAAGCTAAGTACCCCGTTGGGGAAACTTTTTTTTCTTCCTTTTTACCGATGTCAGAAAAAGTTAATAATTGTATTACTTGTGGGAAGCAAATACCTCATAAGGATTTCCATTTATACTGTACTCCTTGCCTAGGCCCTGATCACAGCGTGCCTGGCTGTCGGTTTTGTGCTAGATTTAACCAACGCACTATTAAGTGTCAGTATATTTTTGCATCAAAGTATTTTGGAAACAAATTTAACTACCCAGAAATGTCGTCGGATAGCAGTCCTACTACCGGAGTATATAAAAAATGCAAAGAAAAGGACGGATAAAGGCAGTAGAGATCCAAAACCGACGAAGCTTCCCCTAAGCCAGTCGCCGGTTCGCCGGTACTCAGTGAGGCGCCTTTGCAGCCCCTGATACCCGCTACCTTCGAGTCACAGGCCTCTACCGACACCCAAGTGTTGTCCGGCATGCCGCAAGGTACTCAAAGTATTGGACCGATGAATGTATCTCCCTCGGATGGGTCCGGAGCCGCTGAGCAGGCACCGGCTTCTGAGGGTGTATTCAGATCTCAACATTTGTACATCAAACCGACGACAGCTGCAAGACCAAAGACAAAAGCAACTTCTAAACCTAAAAAAACGACGCATGAGCCACGTCCACAGGCCTCTATGCCTAAAAAACAGATGATCAAAATGGCTGAAGACCTCATTACCTTGATCAGGGGTACCCATCCCCCTCCAGATAAGAGGCCTAGGCAAGACACTGATTATGATCCTTCAGATCAGGTTTCTATTTCTTCTGATTCCTCTTCTGATCAGGGAATATCTATACCTCCCTATGAGGATTCTGATGCTGAGGAGTCTATTCCATCTGCATCTCCTCTTGAGGATTATTCATTTGGAGAAACCTTGCATACTTTGAGGGAGCATTTTCACTGGGAGAGTCAAGACTTCTCAGAATCAAAAAATAGTCTCAGGGATTTCCTTCTACTCCCTCAGCACAAGCCTTTAGCCATTCCCCCTGTTTTAGACATTGTGGATGATGCGTTTTCGGAGTCGAGCTTGACCCCTGACTCCTTACCTCCGGCTCCCAGTAAGCCTGACAGATATTAAGAGTTCCCGACTCACATAAATGTTTATTTAGAAACCCTGCTGCTGATCCTGAAACTATTTCACAGGGTCCAAAGGGAGTTAAGGCATCAACAGCAAAAAAAACCCCTACCCCCTCTGGCAGGGATTCTAGGGCACTGGACAGATGGGGAAAAAAGGTTTATACATCTGCAACCTTTGGCAGTCAAGGCCTTAAGTTGTCAATTTCATATGCTTAAGTGCTAACAACATGTTATGGGATTGCTGAAACAGAAAATGATTTCAGAATGTGCAGAAAATAAAGAATTGCAGGAATTTTTGCATGCAGCTGAACAAGTTGGTAGGCATACTTTGCAATGTGGTTTTGATTCTTTAGAGGCCTCCTGCAGGGCCGCAGGTACTAGATCTGTGATTAGGAGGCATGCCTGGTTAAAGGAGCAACATTTGCCTGATCATGTTAAAGCTAAATTGCTAGACGCACCTTTACAGCATGATTCTCTGTTTGGTATTAAGGCAGAAGAGGTTTTAAAGAAAATGGAAGACAAAGCTAAGTCTTTGCAAACTGTTAAAGATTTCTTACAATTGCAGCCACCGAGATTCAGTAGACACTGGCCTACAAAAAATTGGTCCTTTCCTGTGTCAGTTAGAGCTCAAAGGGGCAAATCCAGACGCCCTAAGGGTTTCAGGTACCAGGCTCAAGACTCCTACAGGTCAACGCAATGGGGCACATACACCTCCAAATCTGGAGGAGATAAAGCGCAAACCTACAGAAAGCAATCTCAATGACTTCCCTCTGCCTACACCAAGCAGTTAACTTTTGGCAGTGCTCTTAGGGGGAAAATCAAAATTGGCAGTTAATAACCCAGGACAAGTGGGTACTAAACATCGTATCACAAGGATACAGATTCCATTTCCACACTCTGCCAATGACAAATGGTTGGCCAGATTTGCCAAAAAATCAATGGGCAGAGGCACAGAAACAGGTTACGTCCCTCATGGATATGGGGGCCATTCAGACTGTACCAGAACAGGGAAAAGGACAAGGTTTTTACTCAAGACTGTTTTTGGTACCCAGAAAGAACAAGGCCTGGTGGCCAGTACTGGATTTACCGATTCTGAACACATACCTGGACATTCCAAAATTCAAAATGCTCACTTTGCAGCAGCTTCTGCCCATGCTGGGCAGGAATGCTTGGCTGGTGACTTTAGACCTAAAAGAGGCATACCTGCATGTCCCGATAAGATAGTCGTGCAGAAGATAACTCAGATTCAAGGCTGGCTTAATGCATTACCAATTCTCTCTTCTGCCCTTTGGCTTATCTACTGCGCCCAAGGTCTTTACAAAGTGCCTGGCACCAGTAATTGCATTTTGCAGACAAAGAAGTATACAAATATATCCTTACTTAGACGACTGTCTCATTCAAGCAGAGAGCAAGGACACTCTTCTACGACACCTGGCGATTGTGAAAAGACTTCTGACATGCCTAGCATACACAATAAATGAAAAGAAATCACAACTGGTACCCTCTCAAAAGATAACATTCCTGGGTGCAAGCTTGAGTACAACTGCCCAGATGGCTTACCTCACGCCAGACAACCAAAAGCAACTGACTACTTACTTCAAACTGATGGCAACAAAAACCCAGTCTTCTGCAAGACAAATTCTGTAGGCTCTGGGCTTCATGGCATCCTGCATCCTTCTAATTCCATATGCAAGACTGCATATGACGAAACTTCAATGGTACCTAAAACGTTTATGGAGTCAACATTCACAGTCTGGAAACAATGATTCCTCTCCTTCCCTGCCTGCAACAGGAGTTTCCATGGTGGGCAAAGGCCTCTCACCAAAACATGGGATGGCCCTTCACTCTACCCCCTGCCAGCCAAACCTTAACAGACTCATCAGATTATGCCTGGGGGGCCCACATGGCAGGAAGATGCATTCAGGGCATATGGGCACCAAATCAACTGCATCTGCATATCAACCAGAAAGAGATGCTAGCTGTTCAGAATGCCCTAACAGCCTTCAAGGACTTACTTCATCCAGGACAACTACTGATAAAGACAGACAACACCACAGTCATGTGGTATATAAACAAGCAAGAGGGCACACACTCATACCCCCTTTGCAGATAAGCCATGGCACTGTAGCACACAGCTTTGACTTACCAAATACATCTTCAAGCTCAATTCCTGCCAGGAAAACAAAACACTGGCAGACGATTTAAGCAGAAACCTTATGGATCCTCATGAGTGGAAACTAAATCCACAAGTCTTCAGCATGATAACAGAGAAATGGGGGAGCCCAGACATGGATCTATTTGCCTCTCCTCAAAGTTATCAACTGAAAAGATTCTGCACAAGGACTTATCACAGACAAGCATGGAAAGTGGACACCTTATCCTTCAGTTGGAAAAACCTATCAGTTTACGCCTTTCCTCCTCTGCCTCTTCTACCCAAGGTCCTCTTGAAAGTCAGACAAGAGAAGCCAAAGATGATATTAATTGCACCGGACTGGCCCCACCAATACTGGTACCCAGTCCTAAGGAACTTGTCTCAATACCCAGCTTGGACCTTGCCTCAAAAACCACAACTACTGTCCCATCAAAACAATCAGATCCTGCACAATCAGCTACAGACTCTGAACCTGGCAGCATGGCTAATCCTGTAATCTTACAAACGACACCTCTCAGTAAAGCTGTGATGGATGTCATTTTGGAAGCCAGAAGGCCTAGTACTAGAAAATCTTATGCTGACAAATGGAAGAGATTCTGTGCTTGGAATCTAGCACAAGGA
Source organism: Protopterus annectens (assembly GCF_019279795.1). NCBI lineage: Eukaryota > Metazoa > Chordata > Ceratodontiformes > Protopteridae > Protopterus > Protopterus annectens. The sequence continues at coordinate 1,260,507,087 of NC_056747.1, read as the reverse complement.
ATTGATACAGCAGAACCACATATTCCTCAGATATTACAATACTTAACTGAAATGCTTGACAAGGGCCTATCTTTCTCATCAATCAAAATCCATGCCTCTGCCATTTCAGCTCATTGCAATACACCTTTTCTCATCCTTTACTAAAGCAGTATCTTAGAGGAGCCAAAAATTTAAGGCCTCCTAGAAGATCACCATTACCTGCATGTGGACCTCAATTATGTGTTGGAAAAGCTCACCCTGCCTCCATTTGAACCATCTGCTACCGCTGATGTTAAGTTCTTATCATGGAAGACAGCACTGCTACTAGCAATTACTTCAGCAAGAAGAGTTTCAGAGCTACAGGCCCTCATGGCTGTAGAGCCTTTTATCATATTTTATCCAGGCAGGTTGTCTCTGAGGACAAATCCTACTTTTATGCCTAAGGTCATTTCCAGTGTGGCTCTTGACCAAACAATTCATCTGTCAACTTTTTATCCAAATCCGCAGAACAAAGGGGAGAGAATTCTGCATTCCTTAGAAGTACACAGACAGCTAAGATTCTACTTGAGCAGGACTAAAGCTCTAAGAAAAAATGAGCAATTACTAGTGTCATATGCTGCAGGATCAGAAGGAAAGGCAATTTCAAAGCAGACAATTTCAAAGTGGATAAGCCATTGCATACGTTTCTGCTACTTACACCATGGCAAACCTGTGCCCAAGGGCATTAGGTCTCACTCCACCAGAGCTGCAGCTACTTCAGCAGCCTTTCTCAGAGGAGTACAACCAAGGACATTCTAGAGGCTGCTACTTTGAGTTCTGTTCACACCTTTACAAAACATTACCATTTGCCTCTCTACTCTAACTCCAGGGCAGGCTTTGCCACTGCAGTGCTGCAGGGCCTTATAGCCTCACCTAATGCTGTTTAGCTCCAGCTTCCCAACCATATCTTTGGGATTCTACCCAAATGTAATGACTGCAACAGTGAAAAACAAAGAACATAGTACAGTTGTGTACACTTACAGTAAATGTAGATGTTCGAGTGTATTCACTGTTGCAGTCCAGGTTACCCTCCCGCCATCCCCTTGTCATTCTACAGTTTCTTTCCTTCTCTATCTTCTACAACCTATGTGGTGTATTTGCTTATAGATGAAGGTAGTTTATATTGATGCATGTATTTATGTAAATATATATAATATTACTACCTTTTTGGGGGCACCTGACATTGGGGGCAAGAAAAACTAAAGAAAATGGCGTCTGCAGCATGTTTTATACCCCTAACGACCTGACGTCATGGAAGAGAAGACAGCAACCAACGCAGGACCCAAGACTTTGGAATTCAGGCCGACTGAGGGCAACCTGCCAGCAGATTACCCAAATATAATGACTGCAACAGTGAATACACTCGAACATCTACATTTATGTTAAGTGTACACAACTGGTACTGTCTGGGATCTAGTTTGCCTCCTCAGTGCATCCCTCCAGGTGGTGTACATCCTCTCCAGCCAGAATACTGTGGTGGACACCCTAAACAGATCCAGAACACAAGCCCACAAATGGATACTTCACAGGGATGTGTTTCTGGACATTGTCCACTAGTGGAGTATTCCAGAGAGAGACTTGTTTGCCTTCCCCATAAAAAACAGCTCCCTCAGTTTTGTGCTAGAGAATACCACCCTCAGGCATGGGGAGTGGAAGCCCCTTCATTTCTCTGAAGGGGAAATTCCCATATGCATTCCCTTCTCTTCCACTCATTCTGAAAGTCCTGTTGAAAATCCAACAGGAAAAGCCAAAAATCTTGGTAATAACTCCTCATTGGCCAAGACAACTTTGGTTCCCCCTTTTCTTCCACCTAGCCAAGGCCAGTCACTATAAGTTACCCCACAGAGTGGAGCTACTAACAGAAAAAAGGCTCACTCCTCCACCCACATTTGGAAACCATTCAACTGACTGTGTGGTTGATAGAACCCTGATCCCATTGACACCTTTGCTCTGAGGATGCTTTGGGTCCTGCAGGAGGCCAGGACACCTGCTACTAGAAAATTTTACTCTCCAAATGGAATAGGTTCTCCATCTGGTGTCTGGCTAGGAACCAGGACCCATTGAAGGTGAGTCTGCCTATGGTCCTGTCTTGTCTGTGAATTGCTTAATGCAGGATTAGCTTACTCTTCCATTAAAGCTCATCTGTCAGCCATCTCTGCTTGTCTGCCACTAGCTCTCCCCCTTAACTTCCAGATTCAAAGCTAAACTCCTCCACAAAGGCATCCTTCGTATCAGACCCCCCCCCCCCAGGAGACCTGTGGCTCCACCCTGGAACCTAAACTTTGTGCTAGAGAAATTGACTCAAGCACCCTTAGAACCTGCTTCTTCTAGTTCACTCAAGCACTGCACTTGGAAGACAGTCCTCCTGGTGGCCATTATCTCTGCCAGGCGGGTCTCAGAGTTACAAGCCTTTATGGCGTCCATCCCACTTGTCTTTCCACAAAGACGGGGTCTCCTTGCGGACCATTCCCTCCTTCATGCCAAAGGTCAATGAGTTGTTCCTAAACCAGGCAGTTGACCTAAATACCTTCTTCCCCTTCCCCCAGAACAGTACTGAGAGGATTCTTCACACCCTGGGTGTACACAGACTGCTCAGCTTCTACTTACACAAGTCTAAACCCTTAAGGAGAACAGACCTATTATTTGTGTCTTTCCATCCCAGAGCTCTGGGATTGCCTGTGTCCAAACGGACTATCACCAATTGGATATTCACATCTATTGCCTTTTGCTACGGTCACCATGGTAAGGTTCTTCCTGGCTCAGTCAAAGCTTCACTCTACCAGGACAGCATCTTCCTCCGGTGCCTTCCTCATGGGCTTAGACATCTGTCTGCACCTTCACTAATCACTGTAGCAGGACTCAATCTCCAGATCCAGGGCAGGGTTTGCCAGGGCAGTTCTCCATGGCTTCCTCGAAAATTCCTCTGCCACTTCTTCCTCCCTTTCCTCATGAGGTTTTGTACTCTCCCTTATGTCAGGAATACTGCAACAAAAGAATAGAAGGACCTAAATTAGTTGTGTAAGAACTTACCATAATGATAGATGTCCTCCTCTTCTCTGTTGCAGTGTTCTAACACTCCCTCTGTCCCCCACTTCATGGTTTTCTTGGATGCATTGATTCTCATTCCCTTAGACTGGCTCTCCGACTGGGGATTCAGTTCCGAGGGTGGTGCGCGCATACTTCTCTTTTATGGCTGACATCTGCTGATGGCCCACAACAGACATACAAAACACCTTGGATAGTTAAAGACTTCGATATCCTGACAGACATCGGGTCGCCGCCTTGACAGGCAACTCCCTTACGTCAGGAATACTGCAACAGAGAAGAGGAGGACATCTATCGTTCTGGTAAGTTCTTAACGCAACTAATCTTTACTCATGCCTTTTCCTTGTGAAGGTTCCAGTGCCCTTTACCTTTGACCTCTCGGCAATATCATCCTGATTGAACCTGATTCTGCTTGTTCAGAATTGTGCACCTCAGTTGCTGACAGATTTCTTGCATGTTTCAGGTGCTGAACTGACTGCCTGTTCAGTTCTGAATAGTATTTAAAATGCATACATGATGGTAAGCCCTTCCTTCCTGAAAAAGTTGATAGTGCCTTTTAACTCAACTATATTCACTGTGCTATGTTGTTCTGGAGCTGTCCATGCTTTCTAGAATGTAGCTTGAGATCTGGCATTCATGAATTTGCTTTACTGGCTCCACATGTCTGGATCCTACTGCCAAAGTAACACCAGGAGTATTTCATATTATCCTGCTGTAAGGGCTCTGTGAAGACCTTTTTTACTTGGATTATAATGACAGTCCTCTTATGTATTTATTTTTTAGTAAACTTGTGGTGTGTGTCTCTTGTATTAAACAACATCTTTTAAAGGGGTTTACTGTTTAAACATAATTGAGTTGAAGGTGCCAGTGCATTCTTTTTGCATCAGCTGATGTATAAGAGGTCTATTTGATGGACTTCCCTGTGTCCTTCCTTAATGACTGTTGCAGTGTTCCTTATTAGGATAACCTGCCAAGGTTAGTAATACATCCAGCCTGCATGTCAAAGCTTGGACTTTTCATGCACCATACATTAGACATATGTCACTTGTCTGAGGGCATGAGGTACATAAGTGGCATATGAGCGCAAAACCCTCAGAACCACTTGTCGCCAGTCTGAACACAACGTTTCAATTTCAGTTGCAGGTCATATGCCTAGGGTGCTGACTACCAAGCTTGTGGGCAGATGAGTACCCCATCGGAGAATCTTCTTTTTCTTTCTTTTCTTATTGTAGGTACACACCATCCGGAAAAGGGAAATGTGGTTGTGGGAGGCAGATTCTCCCTAAGGATAGACTCAAGTGCCTTTTCCACCTAGGTGCGAAACACAGTCAGAGTATTCAGTTTGCCTGGCTTTTGTTTATAAAACCCTGACAGCCATCTCTCCTCTCTATTGGTCTCCCTTGAAAATCAATGCCTTAAGCTTCTAGCTCAAGGAACCATGTTTTTGGAATCTTCCCATCCTGACATCCAGCCTTCCTTAAAGATGTTGTCAAAGAATTTGAAACCAGAGACTTCTACCGTATTTGTTTGAGGAGACCATGGACTTATCCGGTTCAGGTGCTTTCTTCCCGTGTCACAACTGTGCTAAAAGCCTATATGGGGCAGGCTCTTTGCACATCTGCTGGGGCTGAGCTGATGTCCATTCACAATAGGAAGGGGAGACTAAGTTGGTGATTTCAGAATTCCTGGAGGCTTCTGCAGATTCTTGTTCAGGCGGAAGTTCTTATTTCTTTAGAAGTACGTCAGGACACAGATCTTGTCCCAAATGGAAGAACTTTCCTTTAGCGATACCATCCTTGAAATGAAGCAGCATTTTAAGTGGGAAAGATCCCAGATGTCTAATCTAAAGAGGTATTGCTCTCTACTTCAGATGGATAAACCTTGACCTTCTGCAGTACCTCCTGGTTTTAAAGCCCTACGCGATAACTGTAGGTCTGCTTCTCAGGCTCCTGAGTCTCAACCTCCTGCTTAAAAAAAAGGTTTTATAAGGTTCTCAAGACTCGAGGCATTTTTTTATAAGAATCCTTCCTCAGATCACTCTGTTTTCTTTCAGCTGACTAGTTCATAAAAAATGATTGCTTCTTCTAAGGTCTAAAGATAGAAGACCCCCACTGATAGGTATGGGAAGGTTAGGTTTTAGAGCTATCCACTATCTAGACTAGGTATGTGCTTTCCCTTTTTTCCAAACTGGGGGGACATTTTAGCTAATGTGCATGATTCAGTCAAGTCCTTGGCTCTTTCCTTGCTCATTTCTGCTTCTCAGATCACTGGACATTTGATCTTGTACCAGTGATGCTGCTTCTAGGGTGGCTGTCTAAGGGTCAGTCAGTCATTGTTATTTTTTGATAAGGCTTTAATCCCTTTCAGCAGATGTCAAAGCTTAAGCTGTTAAGATTCCCTTCTGTATACTCAAATTGTTTGCTTCTGTAGTCGCAGACCTCTTTAAGGTGCTACAGGATAAAGGGTAAGGTTATGCAGGACATTAAGCAGGTTTTACTTTCCCCCATTTTTTTTTTTTTTTTTTTTTTTAAGTACCAGGGGAACTTTCCTGCAAAAGCAGGTCCTTTTGCTTCTAGACATTAAAAACGGTCCCAAAACGGTAAACGTTTAAAATTTTCCTGATAAACCTTACTCCATGTGACAATTTTCCTCTTCCTCACAGCAAGATTAGTCTTTTTCAGAGACGGTCTCTGTCTTTCCCATTCGGCACAGAATTATAGCAGACAAAGTGGGTTCTGTCTATAATTCACAGGGGTTACAGAATGATGTGGAAGTCCCTCCCTCCCTTTTCTGGCATTCCTCAACCTCTGCCTTGCCATTTGCTTAATTTTCCCTCACTGATTCAAGGTCTTCTATCCCAGGGCACGATTCAGCCAATTCCTCCTACCAGAGGAACAAGGGCTTCTATTCCATAATGTTTATAGTTCCAAGGGAGGAGTGTTCTTGGAGGCTTAGATTTTTCTCAATGTCTTTCTGAAAGTTCCCTCTTTGAGAATGTTAACACTTCAGTCCCTATTTCCAATGTTTCTTTATCAAGCCTTTCTGCTTTGCCTGCATTTGAAGGATGCTTGTCTTAATATTCCAGTTTTATGCTCTTTTCAAGAATTATTTTACAGTTTTGTGCATCTTCCTCACATCAGGTCTTTGCTTTGTAATTTGGTCTTTTTTATTGGCCTTTTTGCCAAATGTCTAGCCCCTGTCCGTAGCCTTTTGCAGACTTCATGGCATTCATATTTATCCTTATCTGGATGATCTCATTCAAACTCCTCCTCAAGAAGCTGTCCTGCAGGACTTGAAGTTCACATTGTCTTTTTCTTCCTACACCCAAGGTTCTGCTTTTGACAACTTTATTTCAGTCTCCTCTGCCCTTGCAAGAGACTTCAGCAAGAGAGTTTTTCAGTGTTTTGTGGTTCCTGACATCCACAGTCACTATGGTTCCATTTGCTGGACTCCATACGGGGATCTTCCAATGGTATCTGAAGGCAGATTGGCTTCAACATTGCCATTCTCTGGATTTCCAGATTCCTCTCTTTGCCTTGCTTAAGGAAGGAACTTCTTTGGTAGATCAACCAGATATCCCTAAATCCAGCCCTTCCATTTCAATTACCAGCACCCCCCCCAAAAAAAAAATCTGTTTAGTCCCTGAAGGGGTTGTTTCAACATCAGTACCCAGGGAGTTTAGTCTCCTCAGGAGATAGCCTAGCACAACACTGTCAAGGAAATGAAAGCTTTGATTTTATCTCTCTAGTCCACGCTTTATCTTTGGTCTTCAGGTCCTCTTCAACTGTTTAGACAACATTGCTGTTGTGTGGTAGATAAACAAGCCTTTATAGACGAGCCCTGATAATGTGTGACTTTAATCTGACACTAGTTAATTTTTCAGGCAGTCTATACGTCCTAGGGCAGGATGTGATGGCAGACCCTTTGAACAGGCCTAGAGCAGATCCTTATTAGTGGATGTTGCACAGGGAGGTTTTTTGGACATCTATCTAGCGGAGGAGTATCTCATTGATAAGCAGTTTGCCATGGCCCCCTTCACTTGCAAGAAGATTGTGCGATACGCCATTCCTTTAGTCATTGAGCTTTAGTAGAAAGGAAGAAAAAGCTTATTTCTAGGGGTATGTTGCCTTCCGCTTTTGGAGAGGCTATTTCTGGAGGTATAGATAAATCTGGATCAGAATCTAGGACAAAATCATCTCATTCAAGCCCAGCTTCCTCCTTGTCCTCTAGATCTTCGGACAAAGAAAAGGAAAAGAGATCTTTCTTGGTGCCAACAGACATTTTGGAGACTAAACAAAAAAATGTTGAAATCTCCCAGGTCTGGAGAGTCTATGATCCGATTGGAGCCTTTGGCACCAGTCTCTACTCTGTTGGATTCGACTTCTTCAGCTCCAATCCTATCTAGTAAAGATGGATTGGCTCCATTGATGGGTCCAACAACTACTTCTTTTAAACCTATTTTGACTTAACCAAGGACACAGTACTCTTAACACATGATTCGGTTCCATTGAGGGTGCAGTCTCCCTTTTTATCAAGACCAAGGGCCCCATCTGCCTCCTCCCATTCGAACAGGATGAAGAAGGTGTGGAATGGATGGTGCAGAAGATTTTGTGGGCACAGGGAATGAATAGGTCCCCCTCAACCCTTATGGTGCCAGGTCTGTCTAAACCATCCACTCCCCCTCTTCCTCCTCCGACTTCAGGGCAAGCTTCGGAGTTGTCAGATCCGATATACCTGGTGCCTTTCATCTCTGATCCGAAGATGTCCTCTTCTTCGGATCAGACTTTCACTCAGAGCTCGTTGGCCTTTTTGGAGCCGGAGAGTTCCTGGAGCTGTAGTGAGCTTAGCAAACCTAGAGTGCGCTTGACTCCCAGGTCTTTGGAGCAGTCGATGCACCTCGGGGCTTCGGCAAAGGTGAGCTAGGCTCCAGGTTCAACCCATGGTGAACGGTTTTCTGGACTAGAGGGAGACCCCATCCCGAAAACATGGCTTGTCAGAGCTGGAGTCCTCGTCCATTCAGGAGCAGTCGTTTTTTTGGGGCCTTGGAGAGGGCCATAGCTGCCACCGCAACTAAAGTCATCTGCCCTCTTAGATCTGCTATCCCAACAGGATACCCTGCATTCCTTTCCTCATCACAAAGTTCCACAGGGACGGTGGGACCTTAGGCTCCAGGATGCCCATTCAAGTGCCCCAACTCCTCAGATACCTCTCTAAACTCCCCCACAGGAGGTCCCTAGGAAGAGATTATGCAAGAAGAAACATTTGGACTCCTTGGAGGAGTCAGCCACAAAAGACATTGACCTCTATGAGGGTGAGGGATCCCCACAGTCACCTCCTGAGGGCATTTCTTTTATAGAGATTCTGAAACAGAGGGGTGGCTGGCAGCCCTTTGCCTAAGGAATCTGTGTACCTGGCTGCCTTTGGTTCCTGCCCATCTATCTCCTGGATGACTCTGCCCACTGGTGAGCTCATAGGTTGATCTCACAGCGGGTGTGGGAGACCCCAGACTCCATCGAGCCTGTTCCCCGGAAACCACATAAAATTATAACCGCTCCCTCAGGTAAGGTCTTTGGACAAAAGTGGTTGTAGTAGATGCCATGGTTGTGGCGGCAGCGACCAAGAAGGAACACTCCGAGGAGAGTTCAGCTGCCCACCCACCTAATAAAGATTCTAGGACAATGGATAGATGTGGGAAGCATATCTTCTTGTCAGTGACCTTTGCCTTGCAGTTGCTGAATTACCTTTCATATTTCACCAGGTTGCAAAGAGATCTGATGAAGGAGCTCTCAGATACCCTTGAAGGAGCAGTAGCTGAGGGAGCTAAAGAGAAAGTGGCTTCCCAGTTAGCCAACCTATATTCAGTAGCCAACTCTTCCATGAGGCTCATCGCGTATGCAGCCTTAATGAATGAGCATAGCAGCAGGTTCCAGCATCTGTACGAGGAGGTATGTCTAGATGCGCCTTTGCAATTTTGTGGAACCTTTTAAGTCTTTGTTTGTCAACACTCTATTTCATGGCACCTCTCTTTTTGGTTCTAGAGTCAAAGATATGCTATCCAAGTGTGAGAAGGAGGGCAAGACCCTTTCTGCCTTGGGCATATGTTTTTTGGCTCTTCAGAGACCTTATCCCAAGGGTCAGAGAGGCAGCGGAAAGATGTGGGTCAGGAAGTCTCAAGGTTGCTACCAAGATGCATGTGGAGAGCTTTTCCCCAGAGGCAGAGGGGGAAATAATGGAAGATGTCATCCTCGTGGTGGAGTTGGTGCACAAAACCAAGGTTCCCAGGAGTCTTTCTTTGGGAAGCCTTTTTAGCGCCCCTGTAAGGAGACCCGATTGTCCACCTCTGGAGGCAGTCGGGGGTCGACTATCCCTGCACTGAATAAAAGATTCCTTCAGATGTGTGGCTGCAGAGGATAATAACCAGGGGTTGCCAGATTCCCTTTTCTCAACAACCCCCTCCCATCAATAAAATCCCAGGCATTCCACCCAGTCAGAGGGATCAAGCACTCATTCAAATTCAAAAACTGCAAGAAAAGAGAGCCATCCAAGAGATCCCCTGAGATCAGAGAGGGTTCGGAACCTACTCGAGGCTCTTTTTATATCCAAAGAAAACAGGGGACTAGAGACCAATCTTGGATCTCAGACTGAACAAGTCTGTTCAATGGTGCAAGTTCTGAATGGTTACGGTACAGTCCATACTACTTTTTCTAGAACAGGACAATTGGATGTGCTCTATACTTCAGTATGCGTACTACCATATAAAAATGGACAGATGCTCCAGAAGATTTCTACTGCTCTGGCTGGGAGTCTGTCATTATCAATTCAGAGCACAAGTGCATGTCAGTGGTTGTGGCTTACCTGAGATAACAAGGATTCTGGGTGTTTCCTTACTTGCACGACTGGCTCATTTCTGCCCCGTCCAGGCACCTACTTGTTCACGCAAGGGAAGACTATTCAGCTTTATTCAGATCTAGACATAACCATAAATTACCAAAAATCTCATCTGGAACCTACTCAGAGTTCATAGGAGCACTGCTAGACACCAGTCCGATGATGTCAAAGCGTCCTACCAGGATTTTAACAATCAGAAGGCAAACTTCAAGGCTAATTAGAAGCAAGAAAGTAGCTGCCCATCATGTTCTACATGCCTTAAGATATATGACCGCAGCAATTGTGTTTTTTCCACTAGCTAGGTATCCCATGCGAATTTTGCAGTGGCTTCTCGGTGGTCAGTAAACTCGTCAACCAATGTCTCATCAGGTTCTCATAACGAGCATATGGGGGGAAAAAAGGATCTTTCATGGTGGATTTGTTCAGAACAGGTGACACAAGATCGACCATTTGTTACCCCTCAACCACAGGCTACGGTGACCACATATGCTTCCCAGTTGGGGTTGGGGTGGCGTTATCTGGGGAAGACTGACTAAGATACCTGGTCCCACAGATGAGGCCAAGTGCCACATAAACATGTGGAGATGAGCAGTGCTTCTAACTGATGTTCTTCATGTTTAACTGTTGCAGTCATTACATTTGGGTAATCTGCTGGCAGGTTGCCCTCAGTCGGCCTGATTAACAAAGTTTTGGGTCCTGCGTTGGTTGCTGTCCTTTCTTCCATGACGTCAGGTCGTCAGGGGTATAAAACATTTAGCCCACGCCATTACATCAGTCTTTCTTGCCGCGCGGTGCCCGAAGCAGAAGCAGTTTGCAAGTGCTGGTCGGCCGACTCCTGAAATTTTCGTTTTTGAGTTTCAGAACCGAAGTCTTCAACTAAAAAGCTAAGCATCCCGTTGGGGAAACTTTTTCTTGCTCCTTACCGATGTCAGTAAAAGTTAATAATTGTATTACTTGATGATGAACAAGTTGGAAAACATACTTTGCAATGTGGTTTTGATTCTTTGGAGGCCTCTTGCAGGGCTGCTGTTACTGGGTCTGTGCTTAGAAGGCATGCTTGGCTTAAGGAGCAATCTCTGCGTGATCATGTTAAAGCAAAATTGTTGGATGCTCCTTTGCAGCAGGACCGTCTGTTTGGCAATGAGGCTGAAGAAGTTCTAAAATAGATGGAAGATAAGGCTAAATCTCTGCAGACTGTGAACAATTTCTTACAAGTACAACCTCCAGGATTTAGTAGGCACTGGCCTACTAAGAACTGGTACTTTCCAGTTCCTTCCAGAGCCACTCAAGCCAGACCCAGGCATGCCAAAAGCACCAAGTTTCAGTCCCAAGGGACTTTCAGAACTAAGCAATGGGGTGCCTCCTCTTCCAAATCTGGAAGCAAAAAGACACCTCCCTATGGTAAAAAGTCTCAGTGACTTTCCTTTAGAATTACCAAGCACTTACCTTTTAGCTTCCCCTTTGGGGGGAAAACTGGCACTTCATGCAAAAAACTGGCAACTTATAACCCAGGACAAATGGGTTTTAAATAGTGTCCCAGGGATACAGGTTTAATTTCTACACGTTGCCAACTCCAAGCAGATGGCCAGACCTGCCTCCATATCATTGGGCTGAGGCTCAGAAACAAGTACTTTCCCTCTTAAACATGGGGGCTGTTCAGCTAGTACCAGGAGGGGAAAAGGGACAAGGATGTTCGTGTTTCACTGTTGCAGTCATTACACTTGGGTTATCCTGCTGGCAGGCTACCCGCAGTCGGCCTGAATTCCAAAGTCTAGGTCCGGCATCGGTTGCTGTCGCCTCTTCGTGACGTCAGTGCGCCAGGGGTATAAAAGATGCAGCCGACACCATTTTCTTCAGTCTTTCTTGCCACATGGTGCCCGAAGCAAAAGCAGTTCGCAAGTGCCGGTCGGCCGACTCCTGAGATTTTCAAAAACTAATTTCCGATCCGAAGTCTTCATTAAAGCCAAGTACCCCGTTGGGGACACTTTTCTTGCTCCAGACCGATGTCAGAAAAAGTCAACAATTGTATTTCTTGTGGGAAGCAAATACCTCATAAGGATTTTCATTGTTACTGTATTCCTTGCCTAGGCCCTGATCACAACGTTGCTAGCTGTCGGTTTTTGTGCTAGATTTAACCAACGCACTATTAAGCATCGGTACGATTTTGCTTTTCATTACTTTGGCCGAAGATTCAATTATATAATGCCGTCGGAACAGCCGACGACCAGAGTTTATAAAAAACACAAGGAAAAAGAAAAGGACAGGCATCCGAGGTCCAAAACCGACGACTAGGCTTCCGCTAAGCCAGTCCCCGGTTCTCAGTGAGGTGCTTTCGCAGCCCCTGACACTCGCTACCTCAGAGCCACAGGCCGCTGATGACTCCCACGTGGAGCCAGCTAGACCTCTGGATACTCAAGGTATTGGGTACTAGGAAGCTATTCCCTCATGGGTCCGGAGCCGCTGAACAGGCATCGGCTTCTGAGGGTGTTTTCAGACCTACACAGTTGTATGTAAAGCCTACTTCAGCTTCCAGAGCAAACTTACTAGATGCTCCATTACAGCATGATACCTTATTTAGTGTTAAAGCAGAGGAGGTGTTGAAGAAAATGGAGGACAAAGCGAAATCTATGCACACAGTAAAGGATTGCGTACAGGTACAGCCACCCAGATGTAGCAGGAACTGGCCTACAAAGAATTGGTCCTTTCCAGTGTCAGACAGGCCACAGAGAGGCAGATACAGACACCCCAGAGGCAGATCCCAGCCCCAGGGCTCATACAGGCCTAAACAGTGGGACGCTTCTACCTCCAAAAGCGGAGAAGACAAATCAAAGCCATGCAGAAAACAGTCCCAATGACTTTCCTCTGCGTGCACCAAGCACTTATCTGTTGGCAGCCCCCTTGGGGGGAAAACTAGCACTTTTTTTTCAAAATTGGCACATGATCACCCAGGACAAATGGGTCTTGAATATAGTGTCCCAGGGCTACAGGTTACACTTTCACACCCTGCCAAGGGCAAAAGGTATGCCAGACCTGCCACACAATCAATGGGCAGAGGCACAAAAACAAGTTTCATCCCTCATGGACATGAGGGCCATTCATCAAGTACCACAGCAAGAGCAGGGACAAGGATTTTACTCGAGACTTTTCTTGGTACCCAGAAAGGACAAAGCTTGGAAACCAATACTGGACCTGTCTATTCTAAATACATTTCTGGACGTCCCAAAATTCAAAATGTTGACTCTGCAGCAGCTTCTGCCCATGCTGGGCAAGAAGGCTTGGCTTGTTACTTTGGACCTAAAAGAGGCATACCTGCATGTCCCAATCAGACAAACTTGCAGCAGATACCTCAGATTCATAGCTGGCTCAATGCACTACCAATTCTCTGCACTGCCCTGTGGCTTATCTACTGCGCCCAGGGTCTTCACAAAATGCCTGGCACCAGTAATTGCATTTTGCAGACAGAGGAATTCAAATATATCCTTACTTGGACGACTGCCTTATTCAAGCAGAGAACAAGGACATTCTACTAAAGCATCTGGCGTTTGTAAAAAGATTATTAATTTGCCTAGGGTACACAGTAAACGAAAAGAAATCAAACTAGTACCCTCTCAAGAGATAATATTCCTGGGTGCAAGCTTAAATACAGCTGCCCAGATGGCTTATCTCACGCCAGACAAACAAAGGCAACTGACTCCTTACTTCAAAATGTTGGCAACAAAGACCCAGTTATCTGCAAGAAAAATTCTGCAGGCATTGGGCTTCATGGCATCCTGCATTCTGCTAATTCCATATGCCAGACTGCATATGAGGAAACTACAATGGTATCTAAAAAGTGTTTGGATTCAACATTGTCACAGCCTGGAAACATTAATTACCCTCATTCCTTGCCTGCAACAGGAGTTTCGATGGTGGGCTTCATGGCATCCTGCATTCTGCTAATTCCATATGCCAGACTGCATATGAGGAAACTACAATGGTATCTAAAAAGTGTTTGGATTCAACATTGTCACAGCCTGGAAACATTAATTACCCTCATTCCTTGCCTGCAACAGGAGTTTCGATGGTGGTCACAGGCCTGTCATCACAACAAGGGACAGCCATTCACCCTACCCACAGCCAGGCAGTCAATAACAACAGATGCATCAGATTATGCCTGGGGGGCCCACATGGCAGGAAAATGTATTCAGGGCACATGACCCACAAGCCAAATGCATCTTCATATCAATCAAAAAGAGATGCTATCTGTTCAGAATGCCCTGACAGCTTTCAAGGATCTACTTCATCCAGGACAACTACTGATAAGGACGGACAATACTACAGTCATGTGTTACATAAGCAGGGAGGCACACATTCCTACTCCCTCTGCAGACGAGCCATGACTTTGTGGGACACAGCATTGACTTATCAAGTACACCTGCAAGCACAATTCCTGCCAGGAAAGAAGAATACTCTGGCAGACAAACTAAGCAGAAACCTCACTGAACCCCACGAGTGGAAACTGGATCCACAAGCATGATAAAGAAATGGGGGATGCCCAGACATAGATCTATTTGCCTCCACTCACAACTGCCAACTACAGAGATTCTGCACAAGGACTTATCACAAGCAAGCATGGAAAGTGGATGCTCTATCATTCAGCTGGAAAACCCTTAAAGTATATGCCTTTCCTCCTCTGCCTCTCCTCCCCAAGGTGCTCCTAAAGGTCAGACAAGAGAAGCCAAAAATGATTCTGATTTCTCCAAACTGGCCCCACCAGCACTGGTACCCAATCCTTAAGAGCTTGTCTCAAGGCACAGCCTGGACATTATCTCTAATTCCTCACTTACTGACCCAGCGAAACAATCAGATCCTGCACAGCCAACTCAGGACCCTAAATCTGGCAGCATGGCGGATAATGTAGCCATTCAGAACACACCTCTCTCTAAAGCAGTGTGATGGTTGTTATTTTGGAGGCTAGGAGGCCCAGTACCAGAAAATCTTATGCAGAAAAATGGAAAAGATTCTGTGCTTTGCACCAGGCACAAGGAACTGACACGTTTGTACCAAATAATTCCTCAGATTTTACAATACCTAACTGAGATGCTGGACAAAGGCCTATCCTTTTCATCAATTAAAATCAATGCCTCTGCCATTTCAGCTCATTACAATACAGAACCACCTACTTTTTCTTATCCGTTGCTAAGGCAGTACCTCAGAGGGGCCAAAAACATAAGACCTCCAAAGAGAGCACCAATACCTGCATGGGACCTCAAGTATGTCTTGGAAAAACTCACACTGCCGTCTTTTGAGCCAGCCAACACAGCTGAAATAAAGTTCTTATCTTGGAAAACAGCTCTGCTCCTAGCAATAACCTCTGCAAGATGAGTCTCAGCGTTACAGGCACTCATGGCTGTGGAACCTTTTATCATTTTCCATCTAGACACAGGGTTTCTCTGAGGACGAACCCGACATTTATGCCTAAGGTGGCGTCCAGTGTGGCCCTTAACCAAAACATTCATTTGCCTACTTTTTATCCAAACCCACAGAATAAGGGTGAGAGACTCCTGCATTCTTTGGACATACACAGACAGCTACTCTTCTACTTGGACAGAACTAAAGCTTTCAGAAAGACTGAGCAACTCTTAGTGGCATATGCTGCAGGATCACAAGGAAAGGCCATCTCAAAGCAGACTATTTCAAAATGGATAGGCCACTGCATTCGTTTCTGCTATTCACAACATGGCAAATCAGTGCCTAAGGGCATTAGGCCACATTCAACCAGAGCAGCAGCCACTTCAGCAGCCTTCCTCAGAGGAGTACCAACCAAAGACATTTTAGAGGCTGCAACTTGGAGTTCAGTGCACACTTTTACCAAGCACTACCACTTACCTCTCTACTCTAAATCCAGAGCAGGCTTTGCCACTGCAGTTCTGCAGGGCCTTACAGCCTCTCCTAATCCTGTTTAGACCCAGCCACCCAACCTCAGCTTTGGGATTCAACCCAAATGTAATGACTGCAACAGTGAAACACTATGAACATAGTACAATTGTGTACCTACCATAAATGTAGATGTTAGTGTATTCACTGTTGCAGTCCAGGTTACCCACCCACCATCCCCCTTTTCTTTGCTGGGACTTATCTGTACTTCTCTATCCTATACAACCTATGTGGTGTATTTGCTTGTAGATGAAGGAAATGTTTATTTTAGTGCATGCATACTTATTGGCATAATTTTTAGCCTACCAATTTGGGGGCACCTGACATCTGGGGCAAGAAAAACTGAAGAAAATGGTGTCGGCTGCATCTTTTATACCCCTGGCGCACTGACATCACTGAAGAGGCGACAGCAACCGACGCCGGACCTAGACTTTGGAATTCAGGCCGACTGCAGGTAGCCTGCCAGCAGGATAACCCAAGTGTAATGACTGCAACAGTGAATACACTCTAATATCTACATTATGGTAGGTACACAACTGTACTTTTCTATTCCTGACTTTTCCTGGTACCCAGAAAAGACAAATCATGGCGTCCAATTGTGGACTTGTCTACTCTAAACACTTTCCTGGACATTCCAAAATTCAAGATGCTGACTCTTCAGTTACTTCATATGCTAGGCAAAGATGCTTGGTTGGCAACTCTAGATCTAAAAGAGGCATACCTGCCTATCCCAATCAGGGAATCTTGCAGAAGATACCTCCGCTTCATAGCAGGCTTTTTGCATCATCAGTTCTCTGCACTGGCCTTTGACTTATCTACTGTGCCCAGGGTCTTTACAAAGTGCCTGGCTCCAGTAATTGCATTTTGCAGGCAAAGAAATATTCATATATATCCATACCTGGATGATTGTCTAATTCAGCCAGAAAACAAGGCCATTCTTCTAAAACATCTGGCGTTTGTAAAAAGGGTTCTAACTTGTCTAGGGTACACCATAAACGAAAAGAAATCACAACTAGTACCCTCTCAAGCTTGAATACAACTGCCCAGATGGGCGTACCTTACGTCACAAAAGCAAATTCATTTGGTGACTTACTTCAAACAGGTGGCCACAAAAACCCTGCTATCAGCAGGACAAATACTGCAAGCCTTGAGGTTCATGGCCTCCTGCATTCTTCTAATTTCATGTGCAAGACTGCATATGAGGAAACTTCAGTGGTACTTAAAAGGTTTATGGAGCCAACATTCTCACAGCCTGGAAACAATGATTCCTATCATACCTTGCCTGCAACTAGAGTTCCTTTGGTGGGCAGAGGCCTGCCACCAAAACAAGGGACTGCCATTCACACCACCCCCTGCCGCCCAAACCCTACCTACAGACGCATCAGACTATGCATGGGGGGCTCATCTGGCAGGGAAGTGCATTCAGGACAAATGGAGCTAGAGTCAAATGCACCTTCATATCAATTACAAATAAATGCTTGCTGTACAGAAACCTCTGACAGCCTTCAAAGACTACCTTCATCCAGGGCAACTAATGGTAAAGACTGACAACACCATAGTTATGTGGTACATAAACAAGCAGGGGGGTACACATTCCTACCCCCTCTGAAGACAAGCCATGGCATCGTGGAACACGGCCTTGAGCTATCAAGTACAACTACAAGCCCAATTCCTGCCAGGAAAGCTGAATATTTTGGTAGACGATCTAAGCAGAAATCTCATGGACCCACACGAATGGAAACTGGAACCACGAATTTTCAACATGTTGACATGCAAATGGGGGAGCCCAGACATAGATCTCTTTGCCTCATCCCAGACCTACCAGTTGAACAAATTTTGTACAAGAACTCCTCATAAAAAATCCTGATAAGTGGATGCTCTGTCCTTCAGCTGGGAAACCCAATCAGTCTATGCTTTTCCCCCCTTGCTCTCCAAAGTTCGACTAAAAGTCAAGCAGGACAAACCAAAGATGATTTTGCTTGCTCCAGACTGGCCTCGCCAACACTGGTACCCACTCCTACGCAGTCTGTCACAACTTTCTCCATGGCACCTGCCTCAGACACCTTCCTTACTGTCTCAGCAGATCAACCAAATTCTGCACCCTCAGCTCCAAATATTGAATCTTGCAGCTTGGCTAATAACTTAAAATGTTAAGTTGTCAATCTCGCCTTCATTCTTGCTTGATGGGTTCGGAGCCGATCCTCGGCTCCGACTCGGCACTTGCTAAGCTCGAGAGTCACTTTTACCAGCTCGAGGCAGCCCCATATCCCATGATGCAAGGCAGTAAGTACCCAGATCTCGTTTGCCGCTTCGCTGATGAGGTCCTCCTTTTACCAGCTCCTGGTAAGTGAATTATTACTTTACTATTTTAGCCCCTTTTTACAAAAAAACCTTAAATTATTAGTTTTAACTTGGTTTTAATTCCTTTCTGACAGAAAATTTCCCTGTCTCCTCAAAACTTTTAGTCAGACTAAAACCCATCCCATCCCCCCCCTGTTAGGGTGTGTGTGTGTGTCTGTTAGTGATACCTTTTGGTATATTTAATTTAATTTCTTGGACTGGTGTGTGTGTGTGTGTTTTACACCATGTCTAAAGAAAGGGTCTCAGGCTTTAAGAAGTGTGACTCGTGCTGTCAGAAGATGTCTCTGACAGACGGTCACACTTCTTGCCTGTACTGTCTGGGGCCTCTTCACCTGCAGGACTCCTGTGCTATATGTCATTCTTTTAGCCAGAGAGTCCTGCAGGAAAGAAGAAATAAATTGATTTTGAGGGGCCTTCTTAAGCCGGAGGGCTCTCCGGCTAAGTCGGCCCCATCTAAGACTTCTAAGTCTTCCAAGGCCCAGGCTTCTGTGTCCAAGCCTGTGGCCTCGGCTCCGACTCATTCAGAGTCGAGATCAGCTCCGGCTGGAGCCGATTCTGGGTTACCTAAACCTTCTGCACCGATGGCTATCGGTGCCGACTCTGGTTCGACCACTTCGGTGTCGGCTCTGATCGGTTCCGACCACCATGTGGCCCAGGCATCGGTGTCTGCTCCGATCGGCTCTGACACCCTTACATTTATGGCCGTATCGGCTCCGGCTGGAGCCGATACATCGAAGCTACCTGTCGGTGCCGATAAGTTGTCGGCTCCGACAGTTTCAGTAGTTTCATCGGCTCCGATGGTTCCTTCGAGGAAGAGGTCTAGGTCCCCTTCCTTGGAGCCGATACTTCGGCTCGGCCGCCTCTCCTCTCGGAGCGGAGCCATCGGAGCCGATCTTCAAGGTCATCCAGGCTTTCTGACCATGATTTGGAGAGAGTGGTCAGTGGACTACTAAAGTCACAGGCACTGGCCCAAATGCTACATAGTCCGTCTCAGCAGACGACTATTAGTCCACACCCCATTGCAGCTCCTCCTTCGACTCTACCCCAGAGTTTGGAGTTGGAGTCTTCGGGAATAGTTTCTGCTACGGCTGAGGGACAGATACCCCCTTCTGCTCCTTCAGCCTCTACTCTTATCTCCTCTTCGAGACCTTCCTTAGAGGGATTCGGTGGCCGGGCTTCCCTGGTCTCCTCCGAGGGGGTGAGTGGCATCGGACCCTTGTCTGACCCCGCTCTTCCCCTTGGAGCCTCTGCCTTGGTGAGCTCGGCTCCGACATCTGCCTCGGAGCCTTCCTTTTCGGTAGGTCCTGGAGTTCCTAGCTCTTCGGAGCGGGTTCTCTCGGACCTCCCTGGGAGGGAGCCGAGGTGATGAAGAGTGTGCTGGCCTCTGGACTCAGCCAGCAGTCTGTTCCCTTAGCTCCTCCCTCTATAGTGCCTGTTGACATCTCTGCCACTTCTCTTCCTCCCGGACCCAGAGATCCTCCGCCTCAGGTTTCCCCACTGGGAATATCCCCCTCTTCTGAGGATTCTCCTGATTTGTCGGGTGATCCTCCGCGGAAGAGGACTTGTAAGAGGAAACACGTAGACTCCCGAGTCTATCACTTGGATACTGACTTAGATGAGTCAGAGGGATCCCCAAGATCCCCTCTGAGGATGTCTCCTTCTCAGACATCCTAGAACTCCTTAGACAGAGGGGAAACTGGCCCACCAACAATCCCTCTGAGGATGAGTCAGTATACCTGGAGGCGTTTGGATCTCGGCCCTCCACCTCCTGGGTGTCTCCGCCTTTCAACCCCCTTATGCAGGTTATTGCTCGAAAGGCATGGACTGCTCCTGACTCTGTAGAGCCTGTCCCTAGGAGGCCTTCTAAATTTATTACTGCCCCGTCAGACAAGCAATTCCTTACAAAAGGTGTCCCCGCTGATGCCATGGTGGTGGCGGCTGCCACCAAGAAGGAACTTGCAGATCCTTCCGTACCTGTCCATCCTCCTAATAAGGACTCTAGGACCATGGATAGATATGGTAAGCGGATGTTTTCTTCAGCGACCTTTGCTATGCGTTCGCTGAACTATCTTTGTCACTTCACCAGACTCCAAAGGGATATCCTTAAAGAGCTAGGTGAAGTTGTGCAGGATCCTACAGCTGCGGGGGCTCAGGAAAAAATTGCTTCGCAGCTAGGAACCCTTAACTCCATTGCAAACTCCTCCATGCGGCTTATATCATATGCTGCTGATGGAGCAAGTAGGGCCAGGTACAGGTGTGGCTCTTAGACGCCAAGCCTGGATGCGACTATGTAATTTTGCAGATCCCTTTAAGGCGTCCTTCACAAACTCTCCCTTTGATGGGTCAGCTTTGTTTGGCCCTCAAGTGAAGGAAACGTTGACCAGGTGTGAGCAGGACGGCAAAATTCTTTCTGCCGTAGGAGTCCGTTTTTCCACCCCTTCTAGACCTTATCCCAAAGGACAGAAGGGTGGCAAAATGTGGTTCCATAAATCCCAAGGAGTCACGCGGATTCACGTGGTCAGTTTACCCCTAGAGGCAGAGGAGGTAACAACAACAGACGCCACTCTAGAGGCAGAGGGGGTCCACAAAACCAGGGAAACAGAGAGTCTCTCTCTGACAAGCCCTTTCAGCATCCCTGAGATGTTGCCCGGCTGTCCCTCCGTGGAGGCAGTCGGGGGAAGACTATCACTGTACCCAGAAGCCTGGCGTTCTCTCACTCAAGACAGATGGGTACAGTCGATCATATCCGAGGGTTACATAATTCCTTTCGAGGAAAGTCCTTTCTATCCCTCAAATTCCCTCCCAGACGTACCACCCGGTCTAAGGGAAATTGCAGAGTTGGAAGTCTCAAAACTACTGCAAAAAAGAGCCATTCAGCCAGTTACAAGACCATTCAGAGCCCGGAATCTACTCAAGGTTCTTTTGGTCCCCAAAAGACGGGAGACTGGAGACCAATATTGGATCTCAGCAGACTCAACAAGTCTGTGAGGAAGACAAGATTCCGAATGGTCACTCTTCAGTCGATTCTACCCTTCTTGCAGAAGGACAACTGGATGTGCTCAATAGATCTTCAGGATGCGTACTATCACATAAAAATTCACAGACGCTCCAGGAGATTTCTCCGCTTACGGCTGGGGTCCAGTCATTTCCAGTTCAGAGCCCTGCCCTTTGGTCTCACCACAGCCCCCAGGGTGTTCACCAAATGCATGGCAGTGGTCACGGCTCACCTGAGACGTCAAGGATTCCAGGTGTTTCCGTATCTCGACGACTGGCTCCTGTCAGCCACCACCAGGCATCAGCTTGTTCAAGCCAGGGATTACACAATAAATCTTTGTTCTCATTTGGGCATCTCGATCAACTTCGAAAAGTCATCCTTATTGCCCTGCCAGTCTATTACTTTCATAGGCGCAAACTTAAACACTGTTCGGATGTCAGCTACCTTTACAGACCAAAGAGTTTCAGACATTCAAAGTCATGTCAGGATCATTCTAGCCAACAAGAAGGTACAGGCCAGAATGGTTCTAAAAGTATTAGGTCTCATGGCTGCGGCCATTACTCTTCTTCCCGTGGCTCGCTTCTACATGCGCCTTCTTCAGTGGATGTTGTTCACTCAGTGGTCTTACCAACAACTTCCAATGCGTCACCACATTCTGGTGACACAGATTTGCAAAATCATCTTGCTTGGTGGATCACTTCTCACCAGACTCACCAAGGCAGACACTTTGTACCCCCATCCCCGGTAGCCACTGTCACCACGGATGCCTCCCTGATCGGGTGGGGGGGGCATTATCAGGACAGGATGGTTCATGGGACGTGGCAACCGTTCGAGTACCACCTGCACATAAATGTCCTAGAGATGAGAGCAGTGCTTTTAACGTTGCAAGCCCTCAATGACTCTCTTCCTGTAGGGACAATTGCAGTCCACACAGACAACATGTCTGTAGTTTGGTATATCAACAAACAGGGCAGAACCAAGTCCTACCCCTTGTGTCGAGAAGCGCTCAGACTGTGGCAATGGGCGATCTCCTCTCATCGGTTTCTGGTAGCAACGCACATCCCTGGGAAAACCAACATTTTAGCGGACAGATTGAGCAGAGCTATTCTCATGCCTCACGAGTGGTCTCTCAAGCAATCTATAGTGGAGGAGATTTTTCTGGAATGGGGTCGCCCATGTTGCGATCTTTTTGCTACTCCCCAAAACAGCAAATGCCCAGACTTCTTCTCTCTCTTCCCTCTGTCAGGCCATCCCCCCAGAGATGCTCTGACCCAGGATTGGCCCCAGGGACTTCTTTATGCTTTTCCTCCTTTTCCTCTAATCCCTCAGGTTATCCAGAAAGCTACCGCTTTGAGAGCCAAAATGATTCTCATTGCTCCTTATTGGCCTCGACAAATTTGGTTTCCGTTCCTCCATCGTCACCTTTTGGTGCAGCCATGGCATCTGGACCCAGTGCCAGATCTTCTGGTTCACCAATCCGGTCAGCTGCACCGGTCTATCCCTTCTCTCAACCTCTCAGCATGGTTGCTCCACTTCCTTCCTTAGCCAGGCTTCCTTTGATCTCTAACCCTGTTAGAGACATCATAGTAGCTTCTTTAAAATCCTCTACCAGGAGGATTTATACAAGCAAATGGAAGCGTTTCTCTTATTGGGCTAAAGCCAAGAATATCGATCCCTTCACTGCCCCAGTTCAGGCAGTTTTGGACTTCTTAGCGGAGATTTTCATGCAGGCTCCTCTTCTTCCACAGTTAGAGTTCAACTGGCTGCTATCTCGAACTTTCATGTCGGGATCACAGATCACAATATCATGTCCCATAGGCTTTGTAAAGCCTTCTTGAAAGGAATTTTCCTGCTAAAGCCTCCAATCAGGAATCCTCCTCTTCAATGGGATCTAAATTTAGTGCTGACATCCTTGATTCTTCCCCCCTTCGAGCCAGCTGTTTCTTGCTCCCTAAAATTTCTTTCTTGGAAAACATTATTCCTAGTAGCTATTACATCGGCCAGGAGGGTGTCTGAACTTCATGCTCTTTCGGTTCGACCCCCCTATTTGGTCTTTCACAAGGACAGAGTATCATTGAGAACTAATCTGACCTTTTTGCCTAAGGTCGCCTCAAAGGCTAATTTGAATCAATCCATTGATCTCCCTGTATTTTTCCAAACTATTCAAACAGATCGGAACAAAAATTACATTATCTTGATGTCCACCGCCAACTCAGATATTATTTGGACAGAACTAAACAATTTAGGAAATCCGATCAACTCTTTGTTTCCTATGCGGATAACAGGAAAGGCCTTCCTGTCTCTAAAGTGACTTTATCTAGATGGCTTTCTTCTGTCATCTCTGAAATTTATCTGCTCAGGGGAAAACAGCTGTGCTCAAAACCTAAAGCACATTCAACTAGGAGCTTAGCTACTTCTACAGCCTTTCAAGCTAGACTTCCTTTAGACACTATTTGTGCAACGGCCACTTGGGCCACTCCTCATACTTTTGTTTCCCATTACAAATTGGACTTGGCCTCCAGGGACAGAGCCAGTTTTGGCTCTACAGTCCTCAAGAGTCTGTTCCGTTGAGCCACCCAGGATAGAGGTGCTAGGGACACGGTCCCATCAAGCAAGAATGAAGGCGAGATTGACAACCTAACATTAAGAAGTTATGTACCTACCATAACGTTCCATGTTAGTTGTCTTCTCTCGCCTTCTTTCTTGCGACCCTCCCTCCTACCCCCAGGCCTGGACAGACCTTTCTACAAGAGATTGTTATGCTGAAGACCACTCAGAACTGGTCCTTCTTTCATCCTGTAGGCTTTCTTTCTTCCTTTGGGAAGTATTTATGCTTGGTGCTATTGCCCTTTGTCATCAAACGAGATCTGGGTACTTACCGCCTTGCATCATGGGATATGGGGCTGCCTCGAGCTGGTAAAAGTGACTCTCGAGCTTAGCAAGTGCCGAGTCGGAGCCGAGGATCGGCTCCAAACCCATCAAGCAAGAAAGAAGGCGAGAGAAGACAACTAACATGGAACGTTATGGTAGGTACATAACTTCTTATTCTCCCTTAGCATCCCTCAGCAAACCTGTGATGGATGTCATTTTGGAGGCGAGAAGACCTAGTACCAGAAAATCTTATGCTGACAAATGGAAAAGATTCTGTGTCTGGAATCTTTCTCAAGAGATGACCACAGCAGTGCCCAATTTACCTCAGATTTTGCAGTACTTAACTGAGATGGTTCACAAGGGCTTATCTTTTTCTTCCATAAAAATCCATGCCTCAGCCATTTCAGCTCATTACAACACAGAAACCCCCCTCTTCTCTCATCCTCTGTTAACTCATTCACTCCGGAGCAGCTCAGGAAAAGCTGCCTGCTTAATTCCACCATAGGAACATCAGTGCAGCCTGAGCTCATTTTCAGAAAATCCATTTCTAAAACCATACAGAAAACAAATGTTCATAATTCTTTAACTATAAGAGCTAGACTAAAAATGTAAACGTGAACGTTGTTCAGCAGACACTGACCTTACCAACAGTGTAAATGTTGATAGTGTACATCAAAGTCATTATTAAATATTTGGCAAGGAATGCTGATATTGTGCATATTTTTTACCTTTTTGGAAAAACAAAGCATAATATCTTGGTCAATGTACCATGCAGACCCATACAATTTGAATGCAATTTGTTAGTATGAATGTCAGCTTTAAAATTATACCTTAACCATTACTGTGTGATGCTCCTTTACAGAGATTTTCAAAGAAATATGATTAATATAATATTTCTCATAATTGATAAATAAACAAAACATAATATCTCATCACCTGTAACAGACAGAGCCTACATATCAGTGTAGAAGTTGTGCATCTGAATGTCATCTTCAAAATGATGCATCATTTGTGTGATCACCATGCTCCCTTGCAAAGATATGGGCATAATAATGAAAAGTATTGTAAATGTATAATTTTCATAATTGTACAAGACTAAACAAACTGTGATATCTGTACATGTGTAGAGTGCACAGACACAGTTCTTTTACCATGTTGTAAGGAGTAACACTGTCTTCAAAATGAGGTATTACTTGGCACACTGACATGCTCCCTTGCAAAGTTATTTACCAAAATATGAAAAAAAAATCATAATTTCCATAACCTAATTCCAAACAAACTTTGATATCTGCGCATGTGTCCAACATACAGGCACAATTCTTTTACCATGTTGGAACCAGCAGTACTGTCTTCAAAATGGGGTATTACTTGGCACATTCAGATGCTCCCTTGCAAAGTTATCTACCAAAATATGAAAAAAAATCATAATTTCCATAACCTAAGTCCGAAACAAACTTTGATATCTGCACATGAGTACAACATACAGGCACTAGTCTTTTCCCATGTTAGAACTATCAATACTGTCTTCACAATGAGGTATTACTTGGCACATTCAGATGCTCCCTTGTAAAGTTATTTACCAAAATATGAAAAAAAATCATAATTTTCATAGCCCATGTCCGAAACAAACTTTGATATCTGCATATGAGTACAACATACAGACACCATTCTTTTACCATGTTAGAACTATCAGTACTGTCTTCAAAATGAGGTATTACTTAGTATAGTCAGATGTCCCCTTGCAAAGTTAATTACAAAAAATATGAAAAAAATCATAATTTCCATAACCTAAGTCCGAAACAAACTTTGATATCTGCACATGAGTACAACATACAGGCACTATTCTTTTCCCATGTTAGAACTATCAATACTGTCTTCACAATGAGATATTACTTGGCACATTCAGATGCTCCTGAACTATAGGCAGTGTATGCAGATGCATCACCCTATCTCCCAAGAGAGGCCACTGCCATACTGATATTCATGTGTATATGTGCAAGTACATTATGTACATACATATATATCGATATACACACACATATGCTCAGATATATATATATATATATATATATATATATATATATAACAGATATATGTATAACAGATATATATATATATATATATATATATATATATATATATATATATATATACATACAGGAAATAAAATCAGAGGTTTTGGAGGATAGCTAGTTGATGAAGAATGGAGGGAGTGCCTTGCAATGATTACAAATAGAGAAATAACACAATCTGGCTTGTGCATTCGTCAAAGTGATAACGACTTCTACTTATGTGAGTAACAGTGACAGCAGCTGAGACTTTTACCAGAAAAGTGATAATAACTCACTGCTGTATTGTAACTGCACTTATTGCTAATGTGATAATGGCCTTCCTTTCAGTACTGCAAAGTTATGCATGCTTAGACAAAGGTGAGAATTGCTGCACATAACCTGTTGACTAGGCATGCATTATATTACCTTGTGCAGCTGTTGTGTAACGCAGACTCATTATCAGTAAAGAGAACACCTGAGTAATTCAGTAAAATAGTATAACACTTACATATTACTGAGCCCTTCCTCCCACCTAAATTCCACACATGACTGACAAAGTCAGGAAAAATGCACAAAAAATATGGTAGCTTCATGCTGGCAGTTGTCAACAAGTGATAAGTTTTATCTCACTCATGCCACTACTAATCACAAATAGAATAATACAAGCAGAAGTGATTTCTTGTCTGCTTATTTTACATTACACTATTAATTAGTCAGTGGTGTATCTGATGTCTTATATGCTGGCATATTACAGTATAATTACATTTCTGAGCTGTATTCTAAGTAATGTAACCATATGCAATTTTCAGACTTAATTTCTATGTTTCCCCAGTAACCCCTCCAGTTGTTTGCATTGTGTATGCACAAGCACCAAAATGGCACAATAAACAATTTTGCCCAGCGGTCACTTCAGCAGTCAGACCATGTATGCACAAGCACTTCCCTGATACACAATTAATTATTTCCCCAAGCAACATCCTCATTAGTATGTCCAGGTATACATGCATCTAAATAAAACGTTTCACCGAACAAGCCTTCAGTAACATTTCCTAGTATGTACTACCACCAGCATGAACACTTCACCCAAGCAACCCCTTCAGTAGAATGTTGAGGAATGCACAATCACCAAACTTAAACGCTTACCCAAACGAAACGCGTGTAATGTGGGAAAATGTGTTATGATCTGATGAGATCAAGGTTGAACTCTTTGGCCACAATTCCGAAATGAACGTTTGCCACAAAAATAACACTTTGCATCACCAAAAAAACACCATCCCCATGGTGAAGTGGTGGCAGTATCATGCTTTGGGGGTTGCTTTTCTTCAGCAGGAAATGGGGATTTAGTTAAGGTGGAGGGAATTATGAACAGTTCCAAATACCAGTCACTTTTGTCCCAAAACCTTCAGGCATCTGCTAGAAAGCTGAAGATGAAGAGGACTTTCACCTTTCACCATGACAGTGACCCCAAGCATACATTCAAATCATAAAATCATGTCTTTACTAGAAGAAAATGAAAGTTTTAGAATGGCCCAGCCACAGCCCAGACGTAATGCCAATAGAAAATCTGTGTGGTGACCTGAAGAGGGCTGTGCACAAGGGATGCCCTCACAATCTTTCATTTGCTCCCAGTTAATTCAAGTACACACTTGAAAGCTGGACACAAAAAAAAAAAAACTTTATCATAATCATTTCTGAAGCCTGAGCTTTTTATGCCATATTTGTACCACAATACTCTAACAAATAGATCAGCTCAGAGAACAGGTCATGGCACCATGGTATGAATTACAGTAAGCCAGTGAATCATTGTAACACAGGCAGCTGCCAGCACAATAAAATTGCCAAATGGAATTTCCAATTTTGCAATAGCTTTTCCATGACACAATAATGAATTATTTTCCCCAGTAACTCCATCAGTTGTTGTGTATGCACAAGCACCAAAATGATATAATAAACTATTTTGCCCAATGCTCACTTCAGCGGTCTGACCATGTACGGAGAAGCACTTCCCTGACATTCCAATGAATTAGATCCCCAAGCAACATATTGATTAGTATGTGCGGGTATACACATACACCAGAATGAAACATTCATCCAAGCAAACCCCTTCAGTAAAATGTTGTATATGCACAATCACCAAAAATGAGACCTTTCACTAAATGACCCCTCAGTAACATTTGCTAGTATGTGCAACCACCAAAATGAAGCATTCTCCCAAGCGACCTGTTAAATAAAATGATGCAAGTCTCAGGCTAGTGTGGTCAAGCATTTATATGCTGCTTTTGTCCATTTGGGACATACAGGCCAAAACAGGGGGAAAATATCTAATCAACTGAGAGGCAGCACAGTGGAGACTCTGGGTACTGTTCAATGCCATATGTAGTAGAGCTTGGTGAGGATGCTATATGATCTCTCTGCAAGCTTTGGCATTTAGTCACAGTATCAATGTTCCCCAGATGCACTACATTGAATGAAGGCAGTGCTAGCTGAATACAGCAATCATTTTGCATCATTCTTTATTTTCACATGAAAAATGGACTACAGTTCAGATATATTATTATTACTTCAGTCTGACAGAGGTCTGGGCAAAGCGTTTCTGCTGGTGGAGGGACTGCCGCTATGCCAACTGTCTATTGGTGGTCGATATGTAGAGAGTAATGTCTGCACAGGTGACAATGAGGAGACAGCAGGCCAGTGAGGTGTGTAAGGCTTAATAATCCAGGGGTGGTCACCTTTTTTTTTTTTTGGGGGGGTGGCAGCAGGAAGGTTGCCAACTTTTCATGTCAAAAATTCTGTACATGTACATGAAAGCAGAATGCATGTAATTTAGGTACCCCCCCCCCACACACACACACACAAACAACCATTCCAGAGTCCGATTACTTGGCTAGTTCTCCATTTCTCCCCAGTTGCCATACACTGGTCAAAACTCTCAGTGTGAATACTTTCTGCTTTACCTCTACTATGATTACGGATACTTGAATTTAATTTAGAAGTTTTATTTCAAATATTGTAGCACAAACACTGATAGACATTTGATAAACAAAGTAATGCAGTCTCAGAATGAACATAGACTTGGCATTACAACTTCTCTGCTTTTGAAACTTACATTTACTGAAACGGCATTGAAACCCATGTTCTAAGAAAATGCACGTGGCCATTGGCAGACTGAGTTGTTATATTATATCCCTTGTATAATACAGCATCACTTGTTAGAGTTTGTTTTAAATTTAAAGTTTTTAACATTTTTCCAGTAAGCAATGAAACAAAACATATGAACCGATCATGACAAAACTGCCCAAATAAGGTAATTTCAACTATAAAAGGACACTCAAACCTCTGTCATTGCAATCCAGCAGTATGAGGCAGCTATGCTCACTCTCTGCAGAAGGAAAAGGCATCTGAATAATTCCACAGAGATCTGTAACTAATGAAAAGGTTGCTGCTAGCAAACGACTACATCTACAAATTGATCTACATTATCATCTCCAAATTCAGTGCCTGCTGCCCTTAAAGAATAAATAGCCTATGTTACAATAAAATAAATGGTAAGATGGTAAGCTGGTAATACTGCAATCGGGAATGGATGGAAAACTGGAAACTTGGGTTAAACCCAATACAAAAGATGACAAAATACTATCCATAGGATGCAATATAACATGAATTGATTGCATAACTAAATAAGATATTATAAGATACTGATATCTACCACAACATTAAAAAAAGCAAACCTCTACTTATTGTTATCCCCAAGTAATGCTAATGACAACACAAAAATCCTAGAAGACACAACATATTCGCTTTCATCTCTGTCAAGAACAGTATTATTCATGACAATATGAATATAGAATTGCCCTTATTAAAATATAACAAAAAGTAAACAAAGCATAATAATTAATCTTTTCAGATTCTCTAAACTAAGGTATGAAACCATCTACTAAGACAAAACATGAGAAAGAAACTACACTAAACTGGCTATTGACTAACAATTCAACATATAAAACTAAAGCAGCTATACTGCCTGACCCAATCAATTACCATAACACAATTAAGTAATTTGCCAAAACCCAAAATATAGAAAAATATAACTTTCAGTTGGGTTCAAAACAAACATAACTTCATTGAACAAGTACTCAAATAAGCTTCAAGAATGCAATTGGAACCCCATCATTCACCAATATTTGGATGAAGCAGTTATCATTTTTTTTAGTACAGTCTAATATATTTATATCTGAGTTCATTTTAGTCAGAGTGCATTAGCAGAAAATGTTGACATTACATTTACCTCAGGCACGTCTAATGTATTACATCAGTAAACACCATCAAACAGAGTTTCTTTTTCTCTTGTACAGTACTTTTTTTTTAACCACAACTTTATTCAACATAAATCTAGCATCAAAAAGAAAAGAACAGTAGTAGCATGCACTACCATAATCAAAGCTAGTGAAGTCTACTTTTTGACACTGGCAATATGACATCTTTACCATTGTTACAGCTAAGTAAACAGCCATTTTCCTACAAGGTGATACTTATATATGTGAGATATAAAGTTCAAAAGGAATATAGTAGTTATCTTACCACAAAAAGAAGAATATGACCATACACTCTGCTTGCCAACTCAGAAGCTGTGTAGGTTATCAGCAAATAAGAGCCCTCATGGAGTTTGAGACGAGCTATGAAATTAGAATTACAGCGTGCGCAAAGGATTCTGGGGCGCAATCATTACTGAAGTGCACTAACTTTCGAATACCGGTATTTTTGCGGCAGTGAGTTAAAATGGTTAGCGCTTAATGAGTGAGTGAAAATGGTTAGAGCCTAATATTTAACTTTAGTGGAAAATAAGCATCTAGAAAATCACATGAAAATTGCACTCTCCCCTTGTCTTCCCTCTGCAGCAATAACACACAACTAACAGCAAACGAGTCGCTCTCTACTGAAGATTCTTGCTGACAAAGGTAGTACTACTGGCAAGCACAAAAGCAGCACAGCCGGCTTGAACCCATCCAAAACACTTATTTATCACTTGAGGCCAGCAAAATTGACTAACATTCATCAGTTATTTTACCAATAGTAGACGTACCAGGTCTCCAGACTCGCAAAACATCTGAAACTTTTTAATTAGTGAAACAATTTCTGTCTCTGTTGCAAGACACTCAATTGTCTTTATCGTATTTCTCATTGCAGTTACATTACATTTCAACTGTGCTGGCCAAAATCTGACAAACCATGGCTCAGAAAAAGCACAACCGTTTCCAACTGATTTTTGATACTTTCCTACAAACGAGCCTGATTGAAGATTGCTATTATGCTGTTGTTTTTCTCCTAACTCAGAATCGGCTAACATTGGCAGTGGATGAGGAAAGAGGTCAATGTTTACCAAGCGCTGACTACAATTCACTTACTAACAGTACAAAAAATCCCGGTACAACATTCTACAGAAGGGTGTCTGACAAGTTCAACAAACTCTGCAAAACTGTTTTTTTTTTTTTTTTTGTTTTTTGTAATGCAGGTATGTTCTGTGCAACTAAAGATTGACCTACACAAGGTTCACAGCTACACCAAAGCCCGTATTCCTATAAATTGGATTAACGAAAAGATCCAGCTAGGTTGACTAGGCGCAAAGTTGACAAAACAGTGTATTTATAAACAAACTGACCTCTCAGGGTACACACTTAACTAAGGTTGACTTCAGCACAATTTTCCACTTACATAACTGGTATGTAGGACAGCAGTTATATTTATAACCGCAAGTGTCTGACATTAAAAGCTTTGGCTATTAAAGTGACACTGCAGTTACTTCTACTTACAGCCGATTTTCTCCGAAATGTTAAATATAAACATTGCGTAACTCCACAATGAAAAGTAAGATGAGAAAGTACCAGAAAATGTTCAGGTACTTTTTCGACTTATTTTTCAACAGTGGAGCTACAAAATAGCTGTAAAGTTAGATGCGCTTGTGGAAGGGACTCGGCTGTAACTGCATATAATTACTACCGTCTCACAGCGCGCTCGGATGTAAGCACAGAGTCGCTGTGAGACGGTACTCGGGGTTAATGAGTTAAAGCAGTGTCTCAGAGGGGCCAAAAACTTAAGGCCACCCAGGAGAGCTCCAGCCCCTGCCTGGGACCTTAGCTTTGTATTGGAAAAACTCACTCTACCTCCTTTCGAGCCAGCTGCTACTGCAGACTTAAAATTCCTTTCCTGGAAAACAGCCTTCTTTTTAGCAATTACTTCGGCTAGAAGGATTTCTGAATTACAGGTCCTTATGGCAGTGGAGCCTTTCGTCATCTTTCATGCGGCAGGGTGTCACTCAGGACCAACCCATCCTTCATGCCCAAAGTGGTATCCAGTGTGGCTGTTAATCAGTCCATTCATTTGCCAACTTTCTTTCCCAATCCACAGAACAAAGGGGAGCAGATTCTGCATTCATTGGATGTACACAGACAACTTAGATTTTACTTGGACAGGACTAAATCTCAAAGAAAATCTGAACTGCTGGTAGCATTTGCTGCAGGGGCAGAGGGAAAGGCTATTTCAAAGCAAACCATTTCCAAATGGATAAGTCATTGCATTCATTTCTGCTATAAGCACCGTGGAAGACCTATCCCCCAAGGGATCAGATCCCATTCCACCAGGGCTGCATCTACTTCTACAGCCTTTCTCAGAGGTGTTCCTACCAGGGAGACTCTAGAAGCTGCTACCTGGAGTTCAGTTCATACTTTCACCAAGCACTATCACTTACCAATTTTCTCTAAATCCAGAGCTGGCTTTGCCACTGCTGTTTTGCAGGGCCTTAAAGCCAGTCCTAATTCTGTATAAATCCATCCTCCCATCCTTAGCTTTGGGAATCTACCCAAATGTAATGACTGCAACAGTGAAACACGAAGAACATAGTACAGTTGTGTACACTTACCATAAATGTAGATGTTCGAGTGTTGTTGCAGGCCTGGTTACCCTTCCTCCAGCCCCGATTTTTCTCTTACTATGCCTCTCCTTTATTTCTCTATACTTAAGTCTTTTTGGTGTATTTGCTTTTGTTTGGAGGTATATATTTTTGTGTTTAAAATTGTTTATATATTTTCTCCCCATTTGGGGTGGCAACTGACATATGGGGCAAGAAAAACTGATGTAATGGCGTCGGCTGCATCTTTTATACCCCTGAAGACCTGACATCATTGAAGAAGGGACAGCAACTGACGCAGGACCCAAGACTTTGTTAATCAGGCCGACTGAGGGCAACCTGCCAGCAAATTACCCAAATGTAATGACTGCAACAGTGAATACACTCGAACATCTACATTTATGGTAAGTGTACACAACTGTACTTTCTTCCTCTAGGGACTGTAGCGATTCAGTCAGACAACATGTCAGTAGTATGGCACATAAACAAGCAAGGAAGAACCATATCATACCCTCTGTGGTGAGAAGCGCTCAGGGTGTGACACTGGGCGGTCTCATCCAGCCTCTTTCTGATAGCACTGCATATTCCAGGAAGGTCCAACGTCATAGCAGACAAGTTGAGCAGAACCATTCTTATGCCTCATAAGTGGTCCCTCTACCAGAATGCAGCAGAGAATACTTTCTGCACATGGGGCCAGCCTTGCTGAAGTCTCTTTGCCTCTTCCCTAAACAACAAATGCAGCAGCTACTTTGCCCTAATTCTCCCACCTGGGCAGTCCCCGAGGGATGCTCTGATACACAGTTGGCCTCAAGGACTACTGTATGATCCCTGCCCCCCATGCCATTGATTTCCAAATTCCTTCAGAAAGCCAACAGGTAATGCGAGCAGTAACCTCACTGCCCATCCTGGCCTAGACAAGTCTAGATTCATTTCCTCTGGCTTTATCTACAGAAGGAGCCCTAGATTCTGGAGCCATTTCCAGATCTGTTGTTGCATCCAACAGGAATGCTTCATTCCCACCTTCACAATGTCAAGCTGACAGCTTGGTTCTTCCAGTTCCGTTGATT
The DNA here is from genome assembly GCF_019279795.1 of Protopterus annectens. NCBI lineage: Eukaryota > Metazoa > Chordata > Ceratodontiformes > Protopteridae > Protopterus > Protopterus annectens. Next base: position 1,260,472,977 of record NC_056747.1, on the reverse strand, counting down.
GCCAGATAACCTATGCTGTCCTCCCCAGTCTGTCAAATTCCGATATCCTCCCATAAGTCATCCACTCAAAAACTATATAGATGTAAATGGAAGAGGTTTGTAATTTGGGCATATCAACAAAATATGGATCCCATCACAGCTCCCATTCACTTCATTCTGAAATTTTTAGCCCACCTTTTCAATAACGGAGCAGCAGCATGTACTATTAAGGTACAGTTGGCAGCCATTTCAGATTTTCACACTGGGACAGACAACATATCTTTAATTTCCCACAAACTTTGCAAATCCTTCTTAAAAGGGACCATGTTAAAACCTCCCAACAAGGATCCCTCTTCCCTTGAGATCTAAATCTAGTTCTACGTTTGATTGTTAAACCACCCTTCAAACCTGCAGCATCTTGTGATATTAAGTTCCTTTCATGGAAAACTATCTTTTTGGTGGCTATCACATCAGAGACAGATATCAGAAATTCTGACACTATCTTCCCAGCCTCTGTATTTGGTTTTTCATAAAGACAAGAGTTTGTGTACCAGCCCCTCTTTCTTGCCCAAAGTTGTTTTTCAAACAGATATTAATCAGACTGTACATTTGCCTGTTTTCTTCCCTAATTTTAATAATAAGGCTGATATGTACTACATTTGTTCAATGTTCATAGACCATTCTGTTTCTTTTTACATAAAACTAAAGAGTTTTGGAAAGTACGCCAGTTGTTTATTGCATTTGCAGGCTCTAGAAAAGGCTTACCAGTTTTCAAAATTACTTTATCAAAGTGGCTTTCTAATTGTATTTTGTTTATTTGCACCTCAAAAGGCATGAACCCAGACAAGTCTATTCAGGCTCATTCTACCAGGGCAATGGCCACATCTGCAGTCTTTCAGAAGAATGCCTCCTTGGAATGGTATTTGTGCAGCAGCCACTTGGGTGAACCATCATACCTTTATCACTCTGACACTATCTTCCCAGCCTCCAGAAAAAGGCTTAGAACCTTTCTACATTTGCCACAACATAGGCCTTTAGCTATACCTCCAGTTCTTTCTGTTGTAGATGATGCATTTAATGATGCTTGCACTGCTCCTGATTCATTACCTCCGGCTCCTGCTAAGCCCGATAGGTTCTACAGGGTCCCGGACACTCATCACCATTTATACAAGGCTCCTTTTGCAGATCCAGAGACTATCTCCCAGGGCCCTAAAGCTGTAGCAGCTACTTCTACTAAAAACCCCCTCCCCTCTGAAAGGGAATCCAGGTCCTTAGACAGATGGGGTAAAAAAGTTTACACTTCTGCTACCTTGTCAGCTAGGGCTTTGAACTGCCAATTTCATATGATTCAATATCAAGAGTTTATGCTTGACCAGTTAACTAAAAAGCTGTCCTCTGAAGAATCTTTAGATAAAAAATATGTTCAGGAAATGGTACATAACATACAGCAGGTTAGTAACCATTCTTTAAAATGTGGCTATGATGCACTGGAGTCTTCCTTTAGATCAGCCATGACTGGCACAGTTGTCAGGAGACATGCATGGTTGAAAGAACAGGCATTACCAGACCATGTCAAATCAAAGCTTTTGGATGCACCCATGGACAAGGTCAATTTATTTGGTTCCCCTGCTCAGCAGGTACTAAAAAAGATGGAAGAGAAGGCGAAATCTGTACAAACGGTGAAAGATTTCTTACAGGTTCAACCTCCAAGGTTTAGCAGGAACTGGCCCTCCAAGAATTGGTCCTTTCCGGACTCCTCTAAGACTCAGAGAGACAGGAATAGGCGTTCTAGAGGCAGAAACCAATCCAGGGGTGCCTACAGGGGACACCAATGGCAAGGTAACAACCAGCGAGGCACGGACGCAGCCACCACCACTACAACAACTCAATCACAGTGACTTGACAGTGGCACCGCCTACCAGGGAACAACTAGAAGCACCCTTAGGCGGAAAGCTGTCCTTATTTTCAAAAAACTGGCATTGCATCACAAGGGAAAAATGGATTTTGCAAACTATAGACCAAGGTTACAGGTTCCATTTCCATACTCTACCAGGGAAGAGAGGAATGCCAAACCTACCACCTACTCAAAGGGCAGAAGCTCTAAAACAAATATCTCAATTATTAAGAATGAGAGCTGTGGAAAAGGTACCATCTATGGAGCAAGGGAAGGGGTTTTACTCCAGACTCTTCCTGGTACCAAGAAAAGAAAACAAATGGAGGCCTATTCTAGACCTGTCCGCTTTAAACACATTCCTTATTGTTCCAAAATTCAAAATGCTGACCCTACAGCAGCAGCTTCCCATGCTGGGCAAGGAGTCTTGGCTGGTAACTCTAGATCTCAAGGAGGCATACCTGCACGTCCCCATACGACCAAATTGCAGAAGATACCTCAGATTTCTTGCAGGATCAGAGCATTATCAATTCTCAGCATTGCCCTTTGGCTTATCTACTGCGCCCAGAGTGTTCACGAAATGCCTGGCATCAGTAATTGCTCATTGCAGACTTCAGGGGATCCAAATTTATCCCTACCTGGACGACTGCCTGATACAAGCGGACAACAAAAGCAAGCTAACAGAAGACTTACAAAGAGTCATTTACTTGCTGCAAGCCTTGGGATATACAGTCAATATAAAAAAGTCAAGGCTGATTCCATCCCAAAGAATAACCTTTCTGGGTGCAGAGCTGGACACATCAAAACAAATGGCATTCCTAACTGCAGAAAAGAAAGAGCAACTACCTCTCTACTTCTTGGCATTAACTAAGCAGAACCATCTAACTGCAAGAAAAGTACTGCAAGCTCTAGGCTTCATGGCATCCTGCATAATTCTGGTCCCTCATGCCAGACTGCATATGAGAAAGCTACAGTGGTACCTAAAGAATTTGTGGTCCCAACAGAAGCTCAGCCTAGAAACCAAAATTCCAATAATCCCATGCCTGAAACAAGAGTTCCTATGGTGGGCTCAGGCCTGTCAATCAAACACAGGATTGCCCTTCTGCAACAGCCAGCCAAGCCAAACCATCACGACAGATGCCTCAGACCTCGGTTGGGGGGGCACACATGCTGGGCAAGTGCATACAAGGCTTATGGACTCAAGACCAGCTGCACCTACACATAAATCTAAAGGAAATGCTGGCAGTAAAATTGGCAATCCAGTCATTCAGACCATTTCTCCAAGAAGGTCAGTTGATGATAAGGACAGACAACACCACAGTTATGTGGTACATCAACAAACAGGGCACCCATTCATATCCTCTATGCCGGCTGGCACTGGACCTATGGGATGTGGCCCTGAGCTACAACATTCAGTTACAAGCAATTTTTGTACCGGGAAAAGAAAACATTCTAGCAGACATATTAAGCAGAACTACCACAGATGCCCACGAATGGATGCTTCATCCGGACATCTTCAAAGCCATCACAAGAGAATGGGGATTACCACAAATAGACTTGTTTGCATCCCCACTCAATCACCAGCTAAAGAAATTCTGCACAAGGACGTACCACCCACTTGCTTGGAAGGTGGACTCCCTATCTTTCAGTTGGAAAAACCTGACAGCATACGCATTCCCACCACTTCCTTTGATGCACAAGGTGCTTCTGAAGATCAGAGGACCGTCCAAGGATCATTCTGATAGCTCCAGACTGGCCAAGACAACATTGGTACCCATTGCTGAGGAGCATGTCTCGGGAACAAATATGGACACTACCCCTGATCCCATTACTGTTAACACAGAACAACTACAACATCCTGCATCCAAACCTGAAAACTCTGCAGCTAACTGCCTGGAACATTACATAACAGCAATTAACCCAAATTTATCCCAAAGGGTTAAAGACATAATCCTGGAGGCTCGCAGACCTTCAACAAGAAAGAATTATGCAGCAAAATGGAAAAGATATCTCATTTGGAGTACTGCAAAGGGAGAAGATGTGACACTGGTAAATATAGCCAACATCCTGGAGTACTTGGCAGAGCTCTTCCACACGGGCCTGTCCTATTCTTCCATCAAGATACATGCATCAGCTATTTCAGCAGAATACAGCTTGGATCCTCCTGTCTTCTCTCATCCCCTGCTCAGACAGTTTCTGAGAGGAATTAAAAATGTAAAACCTCCCAGGAAACCACCATTGCCAGCATGGGGCTTGAATTTTGTGCTAGAAAAATTGACACTTCCCCCTTTCGAGCCAGCAGCAACAGCAGAATTACAATACTTATCCTGGAAGACTGCTTTCCTGCTGGCAATAACTTCAGCAAGAAGGGTCTCTGAACTACAAGCATTGATGGCAGTGCAACCCTTCCTGATCTTCCATCAAGATAGAGTGTCCATGAGAACAAATCCTACATTTATGCCTAAGGTGGTATCCAGAGTGTCATTAAATCAGGCTATCCACCTACCTACATTCTTCCCAAACCCACAGAACAGGGGAGAAAGACTCTTGCATACCTTGGATGTACATAGACAATTACGCTACTACCTGGACAGGACAAAGTCCAATAGAAAAACTGACCAGCTTCTGGTAGCATATGCAACAGGAAAGGAAGGAAAACCAATTTCAAAACAGACAATCTCCAAATGGATAGGAAATTGCATTAGATTTTGTTACTCCTACCATGGAAAGAAAACTCCAGAGAACATCAGGCCTCACTCCACAAGGGCTACAGCCACTACCACAGCTTTCTTACGAGGAGTGGCTACCAAGGACATTATAGAGGCTGCTACTTGGACCTCCGTGCATACATTTGCCAAGCATTACAATTTACCTTTATACTCTAGATCCCGAGCAGGTTTTGCCACTGCTGTTTTGCAAGGGATCCTAGCTACACCATAATCTCTACTCTTTCCTCCTCCCTTGTTTAGCTATGGTATTCTACCCATTTGTAAGGACTGCAGATGCATCCTTGAAGGACATAGTACAGTTTTGTACCTACCATAAATGTAGATGTCCGATAGGAATGCATCTGCAGTCAGGATTACCCATCCACCTTCCCCTCTGAGGTACTCCTAGGGTATTTGCCATCCTTCAGCTAGCTTGGGGGGGATCTATTATGGTGTATTTGTTTGTATATATGTACATACATGCTTATTTTATGTGTTTGCTCTCTACTATTTGGAGACATTGGCATTTATCCAAATTTAGCCATCCAAGAGGGCACCTGGCATCTGGGGCAAGAAACACTGAGGAAAATGGCGTCGGCTGATGCCTTTATACCGGAAAAACGGCAGCGATGACGTCTGGTGAAGTGCGACACCAGCCGAAGCCGGACCCAGACTTTGGAATCCGGCCGACCGAAGGGCTGCCTGACGACAGGACAACCCATTTGTAAGGACTGCAGATGCATTCCTATCGGACATCTACATTTATGGTAGGTACAAAACTGTACTTTCTGAGGAATATTTTCCTGTGAGTTTACCCGGTGTGAAGCTAGCTGGGGACTCTGTCCTATACATGAGGATGAGATGAAAAATTGACAATATCAGATTAAGAAGTTATGTACTCACCATAACGTTGTATCTGTATTGTCGATTTGTTCATCTCTGCTCACATCCCGTCCCTCCAACCCCCTTCCAAGGGTTTCTTTGTTGAACAAGAAGAGATTCTAAAGGATTAGGTTGGTTTTCCTTGTACTCCAGAAATGGTATCTCTCAAGGTTTTGTAGCGCGCTAAATTCTGAAATGTTCCTTTTTTTATGCATGTAATTATAGCAAACAAGATCTGAGTTAGTGGGGAGAGATGCATTGTGGGTAAGGCGAGATATCCAAGAGCTTTGTGATTGCCATGAGCTTGCTAACAGCCAAGTCGGATCCGATGGATCGGAACCAGACCCATATGTGAGGAGAGATGAAACATCGACAATACAGAGATGGAACATTATGGTGGATACATAACTGCTGCCTGTACAATCCACTAAGTTGCACGTGGGCTTTCTCTTTAACATCTGTCTCTGTAAAATCTTAGAATGTATAAATGTAGCTACTGTTTGTGTTTAATTGGAACTTTACACAATGCATTGTAAGCAAATGGAGCTTTTCCTGCCAGGCCACCGCTGAAAATGGGTATTACCCAGTCGGACTTTCCCAGTAAACAAAGACAAATAAAATAGATAAATTCCAAAGACATGCATCTGGAGCATTTCTCCTTGGGCCTGCTCTAAAAATAGGCTCTGTCCTAGTTGGACTTTCCCAGGCAGCAAATGTTAAATTATTCTACTTGAGCAGATGTTCGTGTTTCACTGTTGCAGTCATTACACTTGAGTTATCCTGCTGGCAGGTGACCCGCAGTCGGCCAGAGTTCCAAAGTCTAGGTCCGGCGTTGGTTGCTGTCGCTTCTTCCCTGACGTCAGTGCGCCAGGGGTATATAAGATGCAGCCGACTCCATTTTCTTCAGTCTTTCTTGCCGCGCGGTGCCCGAAGCAAAAGCAGTTCGCAAGTGCCGGTCGGCTGACTCCTGAGGTTTTCAAAAACGAATTTCAGAACCGAAGTCTTCAATAAAGCTAAGTACCCCATTGGGGAAACTTTTTTCTTGCTCCAGACTGATGTCAGTAAAAGTTAACAATTGTTTTTCTTGTGGGAAGCAAATACCTCATAAGAACTTCCATTCTTACTGTATTCATTGCCTAGGCCCTGATCACAACATTACTAGATGTTCATCGTGCATACAGCTGCAGTCATAACAGATGGGTTCTCCTACCGTCAGGCGGGTCCTCGGTCGGCCGAATTCCAAAGTCTAGGTCCGGCGTCGGTTGTCGTCGCTTCTTCCCTGACATCAGTGCGACAGGGGTATAAAGGAATCAGCCGACGCCATTTTCTTCAGTCTTTCTTGCCACGCGGTGCCCGAAGCAGAAGCAGTTCGCAAGTGCCGGTCGGCCAGCTCCTGAAATTACGAAATTTGGAAACCGAAGTCTTCTTAAAAGCTAAGTACCCCGTTGGGGAAACTTTTCTTGCCTCAGACTGATGTCAGACACAGTTAATAATTGTATTTCTTGTGGGAAGCAAATACCGCATAAGGATTTCCATTCCCTCTGTATACCTTGTTTAGGCCCAGACCACGACGTCTCGGTCTGTCGCTTTTGTGCTACATTCAACAAACGCACTATTAAGTGTCGGGCGGAGTTCGCTCAGCATTATTTTGGGAAAGCATTTAACTATACTATGTCGTCGGATATTCCGACTCCGGTTTTGTCTAAAAAACGCAAAGACAAGGACTGACACACGAGGTCCGCGACCTCTACCGACACCACGCCAAAGCCGACTACACGTGGTCCGGTTCTCAGTGAGGCGCCTACGCAGCCCCTGATTACCAATGACACTTCTTTGACGGTGTCTCCTGTGCCCGAGGTCGCAGGCTCCTCGGCCCACACCCCAACTACAGATACCGAAGCCACTCTTGGCGTTGAAACTCAGAATGTGGACAGGTCCACCTCCACTCAAGGTGTCTTCAGACCTTCCTCTTCTTTCTCCATCAATGCTTTCACAAAGTCTAAAGCATCCTTGCACCCTAAGAGACCAGCTACACAGGGCCCATCTACAGGCCCCATGCCTAAGAAACAGATGCTTAAAATGGCTGAGGATTTAATTACTCTAATCAGAGGTTCTCAGCCCCCACCGGACAAAAGGCCCAGAGTGGAGGAAGATTCCCCCTCCTCTGACCAGGGCTCCATTATTTCAGAGCACTCTGATTATGAGGAACATTCTTACTCCCCTTTTGAAGACTCTGATGCGGAGTCCATCCCTTCTGTATCCCCCCCTGAGGATTACTCATTTGGGGAAACTTTGCATACTTTTAGGGAACACTTCCACTGGGAAGGCCAGGATTATTCAGATTCCAAGAAAAGGCTCAGGGAATTTCTCTTGTTACCTCAGCATAGGCCTCTGGCTATACCTCCTGTCTTGGACATCCTAGATGATGTTTACTCGGAGGCCTGCCTTAACCCGGACTCTCTACCCCCAGCACCAGTTAAGCCTGACAGGTACTACAGGGTTCCTGACTCACACCAATTTCTTTACAAAAGCCATGCTGCTGACCCAGAAACCATCTCACAGGGCCCCAAGGGAGTTAAAGCCTCCATTGCCAAAAATCCATTGCCCTCCGAGAGAGATTCCAGATCTTTAGAAAGGTGGGGAAAAAAGGTATATACCTCGGCTACCTTATCCATGAGGGCCTTAAACTGTCAGTTTCATATGCTAAAATACCAACAGTTTTGTTATCACAATTGAAGAGTAAAATGTCACAACCTGAACAACCAGACTTGAAGGAGTTGCAGGATTTGATGCATAGTGCAGAACAAGTGGGTAAGCATACCTTACAATGTGGTTTTGATGCTCTAGAGGCCTCATGTAGAGCTGCTGTTACAGGATCAGTCATACGTAGGCATGCCTGGCTCAAGGAACAAGCCTTGCCTGATCATGTCAAAGCTAAATTACTAGACGCCCCACTTCAAAAGGATGTACTATTTGGTGCTAATGCTGAGGAGGTATTAAGGAAAATGGAGGAAAAGGCTAAATCAATGCAAACAGTGAAGGAATTTCTACAGGTTCAACCCCCACGTTTTAGTAGAAATTGGCCTTCCAAAAACTGGTCCTTTCCTGCCACAGACAGACCCCAAAGAGGCAGATACAGGCGCCCTAGGGGCAGAGGACAATCCCAAGGATCGTATAGAGGCAGACAATGGCAAGCCCCTACACAAAGAGGTGGTGAGGACAACTCGCAATCTTTCAGAAAGCAAACCCAATGACTTTCCCCTTTGCATGCCAACCAGGTTTCAAACGGCAGCCCCCTTAGGAGGAAAGCTGAGATTATTTTCAAAAAATTGGCATGTTGTCACATAGGACAAATGGATCCTGGACATTATAAACAGAGGCTACAAATTTCATTTTCACACCCTTCCAAAAATGAGAGGCATGCCAAACCTGCCACACAATCAAAGGGCAGAGGCACAAAAACAAATTGCAGATCTCATAAACATGAAAGCTATTCAAGAGGTACCTACGCATGAACAAGGTCAAGGTTTTTATTCCAGGCTATTTCTGGTGCCAAGGAAGGGAAAAGATTGGAGACCTATTTTGGACCTATCCATCCTAAACACATTTCTACTCGTACCAAAATTCAAGATGCTCACTCTACAGCAACTTCTTCCCATGCTGGGCAAGGAGTCTTGGCTGGTAACATTGGACCTCAAGGAGGCATACCTGCATGTCCCAATCAGACAAAATTTGCAGCAGGTACCTCAGATTTCTTGCAGGTTCAACCCATTATCAATTCTCTGCATTGCCCTTTGGCTTATCTACTGCACCCAGAGTATTCACGAAATGCCTGGCATCAGTAATTGCCTACTGCAGACTTCAAGGGATACAAATATACCCCTATTTGGACGACTGCCTGATCCAAGCGGACAGCAAGCACATTCTTCTGAAACATCTGGCTTATGTAATAATGTTATTGAAATATCTGGGATACACAGTCAACGAAAAGAAATCAAGGCTAATACCTTCTCGGAAGATAATTTTCCTGGGTGCCAATTTGGACACAAACACCCAGATGGCCTACCTCACTCCAGAGAAGCAGGGGCAACTAATACAATACTTCAGAACACTAGCAAATTGCACAGGTCTGACTGCAAGGAAAATCCTGCAGGCTCTGGGATTCATGGCATCTTGCATCTTACTAATCCCATGTGCAAAGCTGCACATGAGGAAACTACAATGGTACCTGAAAAAGATATGGTCTCAACACAGCCACAGTTTGGAAACAATAATACCACTAATTCCATGTCTGCAAAAGGAATTTCTGTGGTGGGCTCAAGCATGTCAAACAAACACAGGTCTTCCATTCAGCAAGCCTCAAGCAAATCAAGTTATCACAACAGACGCCTCGGACTACGCCTGGGGGGCGCACATGACAGATCAGTGCATTCAGGGCAAATGGTCCCAAAAAGAAAAGCACCTTCACATCAATCAAAAAGAAATGCTAGCAGTAATAAATGCTATTATAGCTTTCAAGGACCTTCTACAACCAGGTCAATTATTGATAAGAATGGACAACACCACAGTTATGTGGTACATAAACAGGGAGGAACACATTCTTACCCCCTATGCAGACTGGCCATGTCACTTTGGAACATGGCCATGGACTTACAAATGGAACTACAAGCACAGTACTTGCCAGGCAAGGAAAACACGCTGGCAGACAACCTAAGCAGGAATATGGCAGATCCACACGAATGGAAATTGCATCCAAAAGTTTTTACAGAAATAATCCAAGAATGGGGAAGGCCAGACATAGATCTCTTTGCCTCCCACAAGAATCATCAGTTGGCAAAATTCTGCTCAAGGATCTTCCATCCAAAGGCCTGGAGAGTGGACGCTCTTTCTTTCACTTGGACATCAATGACAGTTTATGCCGTCCCTCCTCTTCCTCTGCTGCCCAAAGTTCTATTAAAGACCAAAGCAGACAGACCAAAGATGATTCTCATTGCTCCGGACTGGCCAAGGCAACACTGGTACCCACTCCTGAGGAGCCTGACGCATTCCCCACCATGGACCCTGCCTCTAATGCCTCTTCTGACTCAGCACAGTTTCAAAACTCTTCACAGCCAGATAAAAACACTCAATCTAGCCGCATGGAAGATTCCTTAGCATCTCAACAGGCCCTACTCTCCAAGGAGGTGCAGGATGTCATTTTGGAGGCCAGATGGCCAACTAGAAAAGCTTACTCCGCAAAATGGAAACGTTTTTGTGTCTGGAATGAGAAAAAGGGGCAGGATCCTGGAAAACTGAATTTACCTCAAATACTACAATATTTGGCTGAACTGCTAAGCAGTGGACTTTCTTTCTCCTCCATCAAAATACATGCCTCAGCCATTTCTGCAGAATACAACACTGATCCACCTTTATTCTCTCACCCTCTCTTAAGACAGTTCCTCAGAGGGGCTAAGAATTTAAGGCCTCCAAGGAAACAACCAATACCTGCTTGGGATCTTAATTTCATTCTGGAAAAATTGACCTTGCCTCTTTTTGAACCAGCTGCCTCATCAGATTTGCAATATTTGTCCTGGAAAACAGCTTTCCTTCTGGCTATCACCTCAGCTCGTAGAGTTTCAGAACTACAGGCTCTCATGGCTGTCCAGCCCTTTATCATCTTCCATCAGGACAGAGTTTCCTTACGAACCAACCCGACCTTTATGCCTAAAGTGGTATCCAGGGTAGCTTTAAATCAGGCCATACATTTACCTACTTTTTATCCTAATCCTCAAAACAAAGGGGAGAGATTACTACATTCCTTGGACATCCACAGACAGCTGCGTTATTATTTGGACAGAACAAAGCCTTTCAGAAAATCAGAGCAGCTCTTTGTGGCCTATGCGGTAGGAGCTCAAGGGAAGCCAATTTCCAAACAGACATTTTCAAAATGGATAGCCCACTGCATACGCTTTTGCTATTCCTTTCATGGCAAAACTGTTCCTACAGGCATTAGAACTCATTCCACCAGGGCTACAGCCACCTCTGCAGCCTTCCTCAGAGGAGTTCCTACCAAGGATATTTTGGAAGCAGCCACTTGGAGTTCTGTGCATACCTTCTCCAAGCACTACAACCTACCATTATACTCCAAATCTAGAGCAGGCTTTGCCACTGCAGTCTTGCAGGGCATTTTGGCTCCTTCTAGTTACAACTAGTGCCTACCACCCCTTTCTTAGCTTTGGGATCCTACCCATCTGTTATGACTGCAGCTGTATGCACGATGAACATAGTACAGTTTTGTACCTACCATAAATGTAGATGTTAGAGTGCTAATACAGCTGCAGTCCAGGTTTCCCTTCCTCCTTCCCCTCTTGGGACAGGCCTATAGGCTAACACATCCTCATACAACCTGATTGGGGTTTTAATTTATCATGTATTTGCTTGCAACTACTGCTGTATTTTGATTATATAGCACTGCATTATCACACAAATTTATTATTGCCTTCCTTCTGGGGGCACCTGACATCTGGGGCAAGAAAAACTGAAGAAAATGGCGTTGGCTGGTTCCTTTATACCCCTGTCGCACTGACGTCAGGGAAGAAGCGACGACAACCGACGCCGGACCTAGACTTTGGAATTCGGCTGACCGAGAACCCGCCTGACGGCAGGAGAAACCCATCTGTTATGACTGCAGCTGTATTAGCACTCTAACATCTACATTTATGGTAGGTACAAAACTGTACTTTGTCGATTTTGTGCTAGATTCAACAAACGCACTATTAAGCGTCGGTTTGATTTTGCTTTACATTACTTTGGCCGAAGGTTTAATTACATAATGCCGTCGGAACAGCCGACGACCGGAATTCATAGAAAATGCAAAGAAGGAAAAAGATAGGCATCCGAGGTCCAAAACCAACGACGAAGCCTCTTCTAGGCCAGTCGCCGGTTCACCGGTTCTCAGTGAGGTGCTTTCGCAGCCCCTGACACCCACTACCTCAGAGCCACAGGCCATATCCGATTCCCACATTGAGACGCCTAGGCCTCTGGAAACTCAAGGTATTGTGCCTGCTGAAACTATTCCCTCAGATGGGTCCGGAGCAGCTGAGCAGGCATTGGCTTCTGAGGGTGTTTTCAGACCTTCACATCTTACTGTTAAGTCTACTCCAGCAGCCAAGGCAAAGACAAAGACACCATTAAAGACAAAGAAACAAGTACAGCATTCTCCTGGGCAGTTCATGCCAAAGAAACAGATGCTTAAAATGGCCGAAGACCTAATTACTTTGATCAGGGGCTCCCATCCCCCTCCTGATAAAAGGCCTAGGCAAGACACTGACTATGACTATGACTCCTCTGACCAGGTTTCTATTTCTTCTGATTCCTCTTCAGATCAGGGATATTCTCTCCCTCCCTATGAGGACTCTGATGCAGAAGAATCTATCCCTTCTGCCTCTCCACCTGAAGATTATTCTTTTGGGGGAATCTTGCACACCATGAGGGAGCATTTCCATTGGGAGAGCCAGGATTATTCAGAATCCAAGAAAAGGCTCCGAGATTTTCTTTTATTGCCTCAACACAGGCCCCTAGCTATCCCCCCTGTGCTTGACATTGTTGATGATGTTTTCTCTGAATCCAGTTCTGTCTCCTGATTCTTTACCCCCTGCACCAGTCAAGCCAGACAGGTACTACAGGATCCCAGATTCTCATAAATTTCTTTATAAAAACTCTGCTGCTGACCCAGAAACAATTTCTCAGGGTCCCAAAGGGGTTAAGGCTTCTACTGCAAAAAACCCTGTCCCCTCGGATAGGGATTCCAGAGCTCTGGATAGATGGGGGAAGAAAGTTTACACTTCTGCTACTTTAGCTGTAAGGGCTTTAAACTGCCAGCTCTGAAGCAGTTAACTTCATTTGCTCTGCAACCTGTGGGTATCAGATCCGACTCGGATCCGAGCCGGCAGCTTTCCAAGCTAATAGCTCCGAGCTCCAAGCTCCTTCCCCCTACCCATAATACCCTGCCATCTCCCTCTAACCCTCAGATCTCATTTGCCGTGGCTTCCATAAGCTTCTCTAGAACGAGCTCCGAGCAATAGTACTGTAAGTTTATCTTTAAAAACTTCTTTTCTGTCAGATTTTTCCTTTTCTTGGTGTGTGTGAACTCCCCCTATATTTTGTAATCTTTGTTGGGTAGTTCTCTTGTATTTTAGTTAAGTTAGTTTTATTCCCCTCCCCCCTCTGCGTGTGTGAAGGTGTGTGCTTGTGGGCCTTCTTTTCTATATCCTTTTACAATGGCTGAAGGCCCTAGAACCATTTTCTCAAAATGTACCGAGTGTGGCCATAAGCAGTCTCCAGCAGATGGTCACACTCGGTGTGTCCTTTGCCTGGGAGTTGACCACCTTTCTTCGGGCTGTACCATCTGTGCAGCCTTCAACCCCAGGGCTTTGAAGGATAGGAGGTCGAAGCTCATTCTGGCGGGCCTTTTGCCCCCAGACTCTGCTTCTTCCACCTCGGTGGCGCCGGCCGCGACTGCCCCACCTGTCGCTCCTGATCCCCTCGCCGGGACTTACCCTCCCACCTTGGCCCAGGAGGAAAGGGAAAGCAGAAAAAAAGAGAGGAAAGATAGAGAGAAGGAGAGACACCGGAGCCATAAAAGGCAGTCCGAATCCACCTCTTCGGCACCACCATCTAAGAAGCTCCCCTCTCCCCTTAAGGTCTCCGGGCCTTCCCCCTCTCAGCTCCGTTCTCCACGATTCTCCCTGGAGCGGGAGGAGGAGACCCGGTCGCCTTCTAGGTCATCCAGGCGGCCTTCCCGGCCGGCTTTGGTGGCCTCGTCTAGATCCACCAGAAGCTTGTCAGATGCTGATATGGACCGGATGATGCGTAGATTTCTTCAGGCCCAGATGCAGATGGGAGTGCTCTTGACCCCCCCCCCCTTGCTGGGGGGGAGATCGACACCTTTTTTCGCCTCCATCGCTGCTTCTCCGACCCGCTTTTGGGGCTCTGAGCTTTCAGATCCAACTAGCTTCGGAGCCGGGGTAGGGTCGGCGCCGACAGTGCCTCCTACTTCGGCGCCGACTGTACCCTCGAGTCTGTCAGATCCATTTTCGGATCCGAGCTCTCGGGGCCGTGAGCTGAACGTCGGATCTGAGAGGGCCAGTGGACCTTTGGTTCCATCAAGGTCGGGGCACACTACCCTTTCGGATCCAGTCGGGTCACCTTCGGCGCCGATCCGCACGTCTGATCCGAGGGGAATGCTTTCGGATCCAAGGGAAAGCAGTTCCCCCTCGGCATTCAACGTCGTGGAGAGGGTCCTCTCGAGGATTCGAGGCCCCAGGCTCTTGCTTCGGATCCACCCGCCATTCCCACTCATATGGGCCTGTCCTCCATCACCGGCCCCAGGGACAGCCTGCGCCTACGTCCCAGATTGTTCCCTTAGGGGAACAGGACATCGTTCGGACAGCCCCCCCGAGGAGGTCCCTCACAAATGGACGTGCAAGAGGGAGGCACTTGGACTCACCCGAGTCCCTTACAGAGGACACTGACTTGGAGGAAGGGGAAGGTTCCCCAAGGTCACCCCCCGAAGACATCTCCTTTGGAGACATCACGGAAATGTTATGCATTAGAGGGGGGTGGTCTGCCCAAAAACCTTCCTCGGATGAGTCTGTGTTTCTAGAGGCGTTTGACGCAGGCCCATCTACCTCTTGGGTGTCCCCTCCCGCTGATCCCCTGGTAGACCTCATTACTACCAGGGCATGGAAGGAGCCGGACACTATTGAACCATTTCCTAAGAGACCGGACAGGATCCTCAGCCCTCCCACGGACAGGACAGTTTGGAGCAAGGGTGCCCCAGTGGATGCCATGGTGGTGGCGGCTGCCACTGAAAAGGAATTGGCACAGGAGAGTTCCTCTGTGCATCCTCCAGACAAGGAGTCTCGGATGATGGACCGTTTGGGAACGCGGATGTTTTCTTCAGTGACCTTCTCTGTAAGGTCACTGAATTATATAGCACATGTGATTAGACTGCAGCGAGACCTGATTAAAGAGTACGCTGCGTCACCCCCAGAGTCCATGTCGGCCGAAGACAAGCGTACCTTCTCGGCTCGAATGGCCACTCTCAAGTCAGTCACCAACACGTCTATGCGGCTCCTTTCCCATGCTACGAAGGGAGCGGCTAGAGCTAGCAGAACAGGCGTCGTCTTACGACGACAAACTTGGCTCAGTCTCTGCGACTTTGTGAAACCCTTCAAGGCGTCCTTCGCGAATGCCCCCTTTGGTTCCACACTCTTTGGCAAAACCGTCCGCGAAATGCTTCTCCAGAGCGAGAAAGACGGGAAGACGTCGTCTGCCATCGGGATCCACTTCTCTGCTCCTCAGAGGTCCTACTCCAGGAACCAGAGGACAAAAGAAGATGTGGTTCCGGAAAGCTCAACAATCCCGTTTCTCTCCGGATACCTCGTCCTTCAGAGGCAGAGGAGGACAGGGTGGACGCCGGCCCAGGGGCAGAGGGGGCCCGAAAAATTTTGGGTCGAGAGAACCTTTTTCGGATCGACCCACGCAACAGCCTTGAGGGGTTGCCCAACTGCTCCTCTCTGGAGGCAGTCCGGGGGCGCTTCTCAGAACACCTGGCGAAATGGGAGTCCATCACAACAGATCACTGGGTGCTCCGAATCATATCCAGAGGATACTCCATCCCCTTCCTATCTCACCCTCCCCGAGCAACAAAACTCCCCGATGTCCCACCCGATCAGAGGGAGGCAGCAGCATCAGAAATCCTAGGGCTGCTAAGAAAAAGAGCCATCCAGCGCGTCTCCCCCCCCCCCCCCCGAACAATCTGGATCAGGCTTTTACATCAGGTTCTTTCTGATGCCAAAAAAGACGGGGGACTTACGACCCATCCTCGACCTGTCAACGCTGAACCTGTCAATTACCAAGGAAAAGTTCCGGATGGTCACTATTCAGTCCATTCTCCCACTTCTACAGGAGAACGACTGGATGTGCTCTATAGACCTCAAGGATGCGTACTACCACATTTTGATGGACAGACCATCCACGAGATTTCTCCGCTTTCGGCTGGGAGCCAGCCATTATCAGTTCAGGGTCCTACCCTTCGGTCTCACCACAGCCCCCAGGGTGTCCACCAAGGTCATGGCAGTTATAGGGGCCCACCTGAGGCTTTAGGGAATACAGGTCTTTCTGTACCTGGA
The DNA here is from genome assembly GCF_019279795.1 of Protopterus annectens. NCBI lineage: Eukaryota > Metazoa > Chordata > Ceratodontiformes > Protopteridae > Protopterus > Protopterus annectens. The sequence goes on along the minus strand of NC_056747.1, from coordinate 1,260,456,343 downwards.
CGACTGGCTCCTAACCGCCCCCACCAGGCATCAACTCTGCTCAGGCAGGGACTACTTACGCCTTGCCCGCCACCTAGGGATCACGATAAATCTCCAGAAATCCTCCCTTCAACCCACTCAGATTTTGGAATTCATAGGGGCCAGGATAGACACTACTCAATCCAGAGTCTTTCTGACCACGGACAGGCTTCGCAATCTGAGCCTTCACATTCTAGATCTCTTACAATCCTCAGCCCTACCAGCAGAACTAGTCCTGAGGGCCCTGGGATCTATGGCAGCGGCCATCAATCTATCCCTCTTCGCTCGCCTCAAGATGAGGATCCTTCAGTGGAAGTTACAAATACAATGGTCCATCCTCTGTCAACCCCTGACCACACCTATTCCTCTCACCAGGATTTGCAGGGAATCGCTTATTTGGTGGCTCCATTCCAGAGACCTTCAATAAGGCCGCCCCTTTGTTATGCCCCCTCCCCAAGTCACAGTGACCACGGATGCTTCTCTCCTCGGGTGGGGGGGGCATTGCATGGGCAGATCCGTCCAAGGCACGTGGACTTTCACAGAGACCTCACTGCATATCATCGTCCTGGAGATGAGGGCGGTGCTTCTAGCATTGCAAGCCCTCCATCCCCTTCTCCATCCAGGAATTATTGCACTTCAAACAGACAACATGGTGGTAGTCTGGTACATAAACAAACAGGGGGGAACCAGATCCTATCCACTTTGCAGGGAGGCAATGAGAGTATAGGAATAGGCGATATCCACCAACCGCTTTCTCATAGCAGCGCACATACCGGTTTGGTCAAACATGTTAGCGGACAGGTTGAGTCGGACGATCCTCTCACTTTACGAGTGGTCTCTGAACCCTGCTGTAGCGAAACAAATCTTTCTCCAGTGGGGTCAACCTTGCTGTGATCTCTTCGCCTCGCCTTCGAACACAAAGTGCAGAGAATTCTTCGCTCTGATTCCCCCACCAGGGGAAACTCCCAGAGACGCTCTAGTTCATGCTTGGCCATCTGGTCTTCTGTATGCGTATCCGCCTCGTCCCTTGACAAAATTCTTGCAGATAGCTCATCTGTTCGGGAGCAGAATTATCCTCATAGCCCCATTCTGGCCTCGCCAAACCTGGTTCCCTTACCTACAGTCTCAAGTACATCCTCCTTGGATTTTGGATCCCAAACTGGATCTAATCTCTCACCCGTTAGGATTGAAGACCCCCAATCTGGACTACCTGAAGCTGTCAGCTTGGTTGATCCAGTTCCCTTGATGGCTAGGACTCCCGCTATATCATCTTCGGTTAAAGCCATCCTGGTGGCCGCCCATAAACCATCCACCAGGAAGATCTACAACAGTAAATGGAAACGTTTCTCGATCTGGGCGGAGCACAGGAACTTACATCCCTTTACGGCTCCGATTCCAGCAGTCCTAGACTCTTTCACATACCTTTGATCAAGGAGCCAGTGCTTCTACTATTAAAGTTCAGTTGGCAGCTATCTCCCACTACCATGTTGGTAACAACTCAGGGCCGCTAGCATCCTCCAAAATATGCAAGGCTTTCTTGAAAGGAACCTTTTTGTTAAGACCACCCGTTAAAGATCCAGTTCCCCCATGGGACCTTACCCTAGTTCTTCAAGCTCTGACTGGGCCCCCCTTTGAGCCCGCGGCTTCAGTCGATTTGAAATATGTATCATGGAAAACAGCCTTTCTGATTGCCATTACTTCTGCGAGAAGAATATCAGAGCTTCATGCTCTTTGCAGTAAACCTCCCTATATCATTTTTCATAAAGACAGGGTCTCCCTCAGGACTAATCCCTCCTTTCTTCCCAAGGTGGCTTCGGAAGTCAACATCAGACCATTGATCTGCCTGTTTTCTTTCCAAATTTTCAAAATAAAGGCGAATACAGACTTCATTGTCTGGATGTTCAGACAGTTACGCTTTTACTTAAATAGAACAGCAGATATTCAAAATCTGACCAACTTTTTGTTTCCTTTGCAAAATCTTGTCTTGGCAAGCCAGTTACTAAGATAACCTTAGCTGGATGGATTTCACAGTGCATTCTCCTAGCTTACAAAAGCTCTGGTCGTCCTGAGCCCCTGAGAGTACGAGCCTATTCTACCCGATCCATGGCCTCTTCTGCTGCCTTCTGGTCAAAGGTTTCCTTGGATGACATTTGCTCGGCAGCTACATGGGCTTCCTCTCATACCTTTATTACACACTACAAATTGGATTTGATCTCCAGAGGACGTGCATCATCATTTGGCTTGGCACTGCTCCGGAATATCCTTCCATAAGGGCCTCCCAAGTTGTTGGTAGCTGGGGACTCTGTCCCACAGGTTGCAGAGCAAATGAAGTCAACTACTTCTGATAAAGAAGTTATGTACTCACCATAACGTTCCATCTGAGTAGGTAACTTAATTTCTCTGCAACCGACCCGCCCTCCATCCCCCGCATCCTTAGTTCGTTATCTAAGAGTCAGGATATGGCTTCCTTTCATGGACGTCATTGTAACAGTTTGGAACCACTCCTAGGTTATGGAATTCCTTATTGTCCTTTGGCAAACTCGATCTGAGGGTTAGAGGGAGATGGTAGGGCATTATGGGTAGGAGCTTGGAGCTCGGATCTATTAGCTTGGAAAGCTGCCGGGTCGGATCCGATACCCACAGGTTGCAGACAAATGAAGTTAACTACTCAGATGGAATGTTATGGTGAGTACATAACTTCTTTTTTCACATGCTTAAAGATCAACAGTACCTCATGTCTTTGTTAAAACAGAAAATGGTTACAAACTCAGTATGTCCTGACAATAAGGAAATGCAGGATTTATTGCATGCAGCTGAACAAGTGGGAAAGCATACTCTGCAATGCGGTTTTGATTCTTTAGAGGCTTCTTGTAGAGCTGCAGTTACAGGCTCTGTCATTCGAAGGCATGCTTGGTTGAAAGAACAAACTTTACCTGAACATGTTAAAGTAAAATTATTGGATGCTCCATTACAGCATGATACTTTGTTTGGTGTTAAAGCAGAAGAGGTGTTAAAGAAAATGGAGGGTAAAGTAAAATCTATGCAGACAGTAAAAGATTTCTTGCAGGTACAACCTTAGCAGAAACTGGCCTTCAAAAAATTGGTCCTTTCCCATGTCAGACAGGCCACAAAGAGGCAGATACAGACACCCAAGAGGCAGATCTCAGCCCCAAGGCACAAACAGACCTAAACAATGGGGTGCTTCAGCACCCAAAGGAGGAGAAGACAAATCGCAACCTTACAGGAAACGGTCCCAATGACTTCCCTCTACCAATGCCAAGCACTTCACTTTTGGCAGCACCCTTAGGGGGAAAGCTAGCACTTTTCTCTCAAAACTGGCACATGATCACCCAGGACAAGTGGGTACTTAATATTGTTTCTCAGGGTTACAGGTTCCACTTTCACACCCTTCCAAAATCAAAAGGTATGCCGGACCTGCCACAAAACCAATGGGCAGAGGCACAAAAACAAATTTCTGCTCTCATGGACATGAGAGCTATTCAAAGAGTACCACAGCAAGAACAGGGACAAGGATTTTACTCAAGACTTTTTCTGGTACCCAGAAAGGACAAAGCCTGAAGACCAATACTGGACCTGTCAATCCTAAATACTTTCCTGGATGTTCCAAAATTCAAAATGTTAACACTGTAGCAACTTCTACCCATGCTGGGCAAGAAGGCTTGGCTAGTTACCTTGGACCTCAAGGAGGCATACCTGCATGTCTCAGACAGTCTTGCAGAAGATACCTCAGATTCATAACTGGCTCAATGCATTACCAATTCTCTGCACTGCCCTTTGGCTTATCTACTGCGCCCAGGGTCTTTACAAAATTCCTGTCACCAGTAATTGCATTTTGCAGACAAAAAGGAATTCAAATATATCCCTACTTGGACGACTGCCTTATTCAAGCAGAGAACAAGGACATTCTACTACAGCATCTGGCGTTTTGAAAAGATTACTAATTTGCCTAGGGTACACAGTAAACGAAAAGAAATCAAAACTAGTGCCCTCTCAAGAGATAATATTCCTGGGGGCAAGCTTAAATACAACTGCCCAGATGGCTTATCTCACGCCAGACAAGCAAAGGCGACTGACTCATTACTTTTCAATAATGGCAAGAAAAATTCTGCAGGCCCTGGGCTTCATGGCATCCTGCATTCTACTAATTCCATATGCAAGACTGCATATGACGAAACTGCAATGGTACCTGAAAAGTGTTTGGACTCAACATTGCCACAGCCTGGAAACACTAATAACTCTAATTCCCTGCCTGCAACAGGAGTTTCGATGGTGGGCACAGGCCTGTCACCACAACAAGGGACAGCCTTTCTCCTTGCCCACAGCCAGGCAGACAATAACAACAGATGCATTGGATTATGCCTGGGGGGCACACATGGCAGGAAAATGTATTCAGGGCACGTGGCCCAAGGAACAAATGCATCTACACATCAATCAAAAAGAGATGCTAGCTGTACAGAATGCCCTGACAGCCTTCAAGGATCTACTACATCCAGGACAACTATTACTAAAGACGGACAATACCACAGTTATGTGGTACATAAACAAGCAAGGAGGCACACATTCCTACCCCCTCTGCAGGCAAGCTATGACTTTGTGGAACACAGCACTTGACCTATCAAGTACATCTGCAGGCACAATTCCTGCCAGGAACGAAAAATACATTGGCAGACGAACTAAGCAGAAATCTCATGGATCCTCACGAATGGAAACTAAATCCACAAGTCTTCAGCATGATAACAAGGAAATGGGGATGCCCAAACATAGATCTTTTTGCCTCCCCTCACAATTACCAGGTACATAGATTCTGCACAAGAACTTATCACTCACAATCCTGGAAAGTGAATGCTCTATCATTCAACTGGAAAACCCTGACAGTTTATGCCTTTCATCCACTGCCTCTTCTTCCAAAGGTACTCCTAAAAGTCAGACAAGAGAAGCCAAAAATGATCTTGATTGCCCCAGACTGGCCACGCCAGCACTGGTACCCAATCCTAAAGAGCTTGTCTCAAGGCCCAGCTTGGCCTTTACCTCAAATTCATCATCTTCTGACTCAACACAACAGTCAGATTCTGCACAGTCAATTCCGAACTTTAAATCTGGCTGCATGGCAAATTATATAGCCACACAGACCACACCACTCTCTAAATCGGTTATGGATGTCATTTTAGAAGCCAGAAGTTCCCAGCACTAGGAAATCTTAAGCAGAAAAATGGAAGAGATTCTGTGCTTGGAACCAGGCACAAGGACTAGAACCACTTGTTCCGAATATACCTCAGATTTTATAATACCTAACTGAGATGCTGGACAAAGGCCTATCCTTCTCATCAGTTAAGATCCATGCCTCTGCCATTTCAGCTCATTACAATACGGAACCTCCTATTTTCTCGCATCCACTACTCAAACAGTACCTCAGAGGGGCAAAAAACATAAGACCCCCAATGAGAGCACCGATACCTACTTGGGACCTCAATTTTGTGTTAGAAAAGCTCACACTGCCTCCTTTTGAGCCAGCCAATACAGCTGATATAAAATTCTTATCATGGAAAACTGCTCTGCTCCTAGCAGTAACTTCAGCAAGAAGAGTCTCAGAGTTACAGGCATTAATGCAGTGGAACCTTTCATCATTTTTCACCAGGACAGGGTCTCTCTAAGGACAAACCCTACATTTATGCCAAAGGTAGTATCCAGTGTGGCTCTTAACCAAACAATTAATTTGCCAACATTCTATCCAAATCCCCAGAATAAAGGGGAGAGACTTCTGCACACATTGGACATACACAGACAGCTAACATTCTACTTGGACAAAACAAAAGCATTCAGAAAAACTGAGCAACTGTTTGTAGCTTATGCTGTAGGATCACAAGGAAAGGCCATCTCAAAGCAGACTATTTCAAAATGGATAGGACACTGCATTCGCTTCTGCTATTCACAACATGGCAAATCAGTGCCTAAGGACATTAGGCCACATTCCACCAGAGCAGCAGCCACTTCAGCAGCCTTTCTCAGAGGAGTACCAACCAAGGACATTTTAGAGGCTGCAACTTGGAGTTCAGTGCACACTTTCACCAAGCACTACCACTTTCCTCTCTACTCTAAATCCAGAGCAGGCATTGCCACTGCAGTTCTGCAGGGCCTGGTAGCCTCTCCTAATCCTATTTAGGCCCAGCCACCCTACCTCAGCTTTGGGATTCTACCCAAGTGTAATGACTGCAACAGTGAAACACTATGAACATAGTACAGTTGTGTACCTACCATAAATGTAGATGTTGGTGTATTCACTGTTACAGTCCAGGTTACCCACCCTCCATTCCCACTTTCTTTGCTGGAACGTATCTATACCTTTCTATCCTATACAACCTATGTGGTGTATTTGCTTGTAGGTGAAGGTTTTGTTTTTATTTCACTGTATGCTTATATTAGCAATATGTATTGCCTACCTGTTTGGGGGCACCTGACATCTGGGGCGAGAAAAACTGAAGAAAATGGCGTCGGCTGCATCTTATATACCCCTGGTGCACTGACGTCAGGGAAGAAGCGACAGCAACAGACGCCGGACCTAGACTTTGGAACTCTGGCCGACTGTGGGTCGCCTGCCAGCAGGATAACCCAAGTGTAATGACTGCAACAGTGAATATACTCTAACATCTAAATTTATGGTAGGTACACAACTGTACTTTTCCTCCCTTCCCATAAATATTTCTAGTTAGTTTTTCATCTGTGGGGTTCCTGCCCTTCTTCCCTGTGGGCCCTTTTCCCCTTAGTTACTTAAAAAAAATAGAAAGTACAGTAAAGTATTTTTTCCTGGGTTAATTAGCTGTTCTTTCATTCATTACAGTTAGATAGCATGCAACAGTCTGTCTGTATGCATCTGATTTAACATGGCTGACAAACCGTCTGACTTCAAGAGGTGCTTCTCATACAGTCAGAAGATGCCTTATTCCAATTTGCACGAGGAGTGTCTTTATTGCTTAGGAGGACCTCACCTGGAGGTTTAATGTGACATTTGTGCTGCATTCAACCCCAGGGCCGTCATGGAGCGACACAATAAACTGCTGTTGAAAGACTTGGCTCGGGGTGGTCTGTTGTCCTCAACTTCCCCCTCCAAACATTCTCATGACTCTAAAAAGAGGCCCTCTCTTTCCCCAGGGGGCTCCTCCTCTTCATTTCATTTAAAAAAGCCAAGGCTCTTGGATCGCCGATCCCTGATCAAAGCCCAGCCTCTTTGGCTAATGATCAGTGTTCCACTGTTCTGAGAGCCTAGGATCTGACTCTGAGCCAAGACTTCTGCGGAGGTCTTCAGATCTGAGTGGATGCAATCTGTCCCTAGATCCCACCAGCTTGCCAGATCCATGGGATGCTCTGTTTAAGTCTTCAGATCCTACCAGATTGTCTGACCTGATAGACCTGCCAGTTCCGATAATTGTTGTCATTTCCCTGCCTAGGCAGTTGGATCCGGTTAGTAGGAGCAGATCCCCTTCCCAGTCTCCACAGGGCTTCAGGATCCAAGGCCTAATCTGCTACGTCAGGTCATTCCTTAGTTTCATCCAGGTCCTCTAGGAGTCTCCTCCCCTTGGACATGGATAGGATGATGAGCTTTCTCAAGGCTCATATCGAGTTGGGCTTGCTTCCATCCCCACCCCTACTGGTTAGGGGACCTTCTCCATCAACAGGGCTGCACTCTCCTCTTCCAATCTGTCAGGGTTTGAAATGTCAGGAACCAACAATAATTAAAAATGAGGATATTTTCAGAACAATAAGGAGGGATAGTACTTTAACAGTAAGAAAAGAAGATATTGACTATACTAATGTTTGTAATGTAGTAAAATCAACCAGTGTTATCAGCGGTCACAACGTGATTGCAGACTTTACAGGTAACCCTTTATCTTGTACATAATTATCAGTATTACAGTATGGGTGGTTAAAATCTATTCCCACATCGCTGCCACGATTATATGTCTGTAAAATTGAATTGTTTAAGCTGTCTAGGAAATTACATTTGTTGGATTATTTTGAAAATAGTAAGATTGTGTCTGAGAATGCCCCCTCCACTGACACACAGATGGGAGAGGATGGGGAATGTGATTTTTTTTCTCATGTAATTCATCACTGGATTCATATGATGGCATCAATGCCTACTGTGTTATAGATGCTTCTAAAGTACCACATAGTAGTAATTTCATTCCACCTTTTGTTAATACCATCCAAGAGTTTTCATCTGTGGTAAATTATGCTCTTGAGGTTAGTCTGAATACCTTTAAAAAAGAAAAAGCTAATGTATGTTATAATTTGACTAAGGCTGAATGGAATGCACTGCAATGTCTTAGTACTAGGAGGAATATTATCAAGACCTCAGACAAAGGTAAAAAAATTTGTGTTGCACTATACGCAGTATTTTAATATGCGTATGGATCATTTTTCTGACGATAGTGTATATCGTGTGGCTAATGAACATGAATATTATGCAGCTATAGATGGCTTTTAAGATTTGTTACATAAGGGTTACAGACTTGGTTACTTTTCCAAGCAAGATGTGGAAGTTAAATTTAAAGTGGAAGGCATTTTGGCAAAATTTTACTGCCTGCCAAAAATCCATAAGAAAGTTTTTCTCCCTCCTGGAAGGCCAATTGTGGCAGCTGAGAATTATTTTTTACACTATGGGTCTATTTCTTCATACTTATTTGCTTAGGTATGCTGTTGGTTTAGACTCTTTTATATAAGAGATTCTTTTCATTTTCTTAAAAAAAAAAAGTCCATCACTTGTTTTTTTCTGGCTGGTTCTTTATGTCTGGAGCCTTTATACGAGTATTGCACATCAGGTGGAACTTGAAGCTCTTGGGTTTTTCCTAGGCAATAGCCCGGTTAGTACTTTTGTTATAGAGTTGTTATATTTTAGTTTAACCCGTAACTTTTTTGAATTTAACAACTGCATCTATCAACAGATTCAAGGTACAGGAATGAGTGTGTCTTTTGCACTCGTGTATGCTAATTTGGTAATGGGTTTATTTGAGTTAGAGTTCCTTTATAAGTTAGTTTTTTTAATAAGTATGTTCTTTACAATAGATTTGTTGATTATTTAATTTTTTATATAAGGGTAGTTCATGGCTAGTGGATTCTTTTGTAGCTTTTCCTCAGGAAAACCGTCAGTGTACAAAAAGACATTTCTGTTCTTTAGATTTGAACTAAATATTGTTGATAATATGATTATTACAAAGATTCAGAAAAAAATGTGATGGTGGTACTCATTTTTTAGATAGTAACAGCTGCCACCCCTCCCTGTATTTTAAAGGCTTTGCCTTGTAATGAGTTATTCAAAATAAATAGGCTGTGTAATAATGTTCAGTCTCTCAAGGAAGATGTTTTGCATTCTTGTATAGCCTTTAAACAAAGGGGATATAGCAATGAATTATTAATTCTTTGAATAAATTGTTTTGCTTGAGAAGAGATGCCACTAGTGTGGTTAATGTTCCAGAGGATATGAAGTCTGTGAATAGATATAGGAGTCATGCAGGGAGTATTAGTGATAAAAAGATGTATTTTGTCATTACTTATAATATTTGTAGTGTTGAGTTAGTAAAAATCTTAAGGTACTACTGGCCATCCTTATGTAAGGGGAAGACTGGAATTAAGAATTTACCTTGCTCCTTTATTGTCTCCTGTAAGAGAGCCAGACATATAAAATACATGGTTGTTCATAATTTCTCTGTCTACTGAAATTTTAACTATTCCTTTAGAAAATTCTGGTACATTTCCCTGTGGTAAATGTTATATCTGTATACATGTGGTTAGGACTTTTGATTAAATAAATGGCATTTTTTTCAGCCTAGGGCAATTTTTTTTTCTGTGTGTCTAAGGGAGCGGTTTACTCTTTTTCATGCCCTTGTGGTTTCTCCTATATAGGAGAAACCAAGAAAATGTTTAAAATCAGAGTACAAGAGCATGTTAGAGACATTAAGAATCAAAATTTGGATAGCCCTGTGGCATCACATTTACATGAAATACACTTGGGGTCTTGTATCAGTTTAAAAGCATGTATTTTAGAACAAGTTCTGATCAAGGATGATGTACTTAAAAACGGTTATATAAAGAAGTGGTCTGTATTTTAAAGTTTGCCACTTTGATGCCTTGTGGTTTAAACAAAGAACTTGAGTGTGGAATGCTTTTCTGCATTGTTAATTATTAATTTGTGTTTAATTGTTTTAGTTAATTGATTAATGATGTGATATTTGTTAAGTGCAGCTTGTGCTACTGTGATGGTAACTCTGTAAAAGGCTTACTAGCTGGGGTGCTGGAGTATTAAACAATTTTGGATTTTTTTTTTTTTATTTGAAATGTCAGGACCAGAGAAATTCTAACGAGAGGCCGACTTTCTCGACACCGTCTGGGTCCCTGTCTAGCTCTATTCTACAGCCACACCCCTGAGAGGTCGGTGCAGGTTCCTTGGGGGAGGTTTCAGGACCAGAGCTTTTGGACTGTTCCCTTCACCTGGGGGCTTCTGCACTAAACAGCTCAGGACCGATATAGTCAGGGGGCATCAGTGCTGCAACTGGGTCCCTTACCCCTGCCAAAGTGACTCCTGCCATGAGGGAGGGGAGTGGAGTTTCGTCCAGCCCGTCAGCCTTCCAGGCGGTAGAGAGGACCTTCTACAGCCTGGCAGCTACCTCTTCTTCCTTGCGTCCCCCCAAGCCCTTCTCCGGTTTGGGTACTAAGACCTCATCATCTGTCCAGGGTCAGCCCTCCTGAGAGTGCCTTTAGATGGGCACTGCCCCACTTGGGGTATCTGTCTCTTCGAGTATTCCCCTGAGCCGACCGGGGAGAAGCCTCACTGGAAGAGATTGTGCAAGAGGAGGCACTTGGACTCCCTCCAAAGTGTCCCTCACTGAGGACACGGACTTTGAGGAGGGAGATGGGTCCCCCAGACTCCCATCTGAGGAGGTTTCCTTTGTGGACACCCTTAAGGTTCTTAAGCAGAGAGGCAAGTGGTCTTCCCCATCCATGTCTGCAGAGGCATCTGTGTTCCTAAAGGCCTTCAGGATGGGCCCATTATCTTCCTCGGTTCCCCCTGCTGACGAACTGGTGGATCTTATCACTAGCAGGGCTTGGAAGGAACCGGATATGGAGGAACCAGTCCGTAAAAGAGCCAAAAAATTCCTCAGTCCTCACAAAGATAGACCCTTCTGGAGTAAAGGAATTCCTGTCAATGCTATTGTGGTGCCCACTGCTACTAAGATGGAGTTGGAACAAAGCTCCTTGGTCCATCCTCTGAACAGGGAGTCCCAGACGATAGACCATTTTGGGAAGCAGGTTTTTGCCTTAACTACTTTTGGACTGAGAGCACCCAATTATTTGGCCCATTTTACCTGGCTTCAGAGGGATTTGGTTTCAGAGCTTACCACTTCCCTTACAGATTTGTTGCCTCCAGAGTGTTTTAAACTAGTCTCCCCAAAGCGTTCAGGTCTGACTTCCCTGTTTAATATGTCAATGAGATTGATCTCCAATTTGGTGGAGGCCACCTCTCGAGCGGTGGGCACCAGTATTGCCATTTGGCACATCTGGCTTCACCTTTGCAGGTGTGCAGAACCCTTCAAGGCATCCTTCACCAACCTCCCTTTGGCTCCACTTTATTTGGTTTGTCGATGAAGACCATAACCCATCGTGAGCAGGAAGGTAAGACTCTGTCCGATGTTGAGATCAAATTTTCTACTCCCCAACGGTCCTCCTTTTTCTAAGACTTTGAGGGAAAGAAAGAAGCTAGGATTCCGGAGGACTCTGTCTTCCTTTTGGGATGCCCCCCCAGGAATCCTCTTCCTCAAGGTGGGGCAGGGGATTCAAAGGCAATCGCTGCCCCAGGGACAGAGGGGTCCGCAGAACCGAGGCTCCAGAGAGCTGTTCTCAGAGAAGCCTTTCCAGCGTTCCTGATGCAGTGCCCAGCTGTGCTGCCCTGGAGGCAGTTTTGGGGTTGTTGCTGCCTGCACCCACTAGCCTGGACAAGTCTCGCCTCCGATCAGTGGGTGCTAACAATCCTTTCCAGGGGTTATTCTATTCCCTTTTTCCAGACCCTTCCAATTTGAAAGATTCTCCCAGACATTCCACCCTGCTAAAGGGAGTTGGCCTGCATTGAGGTGGAAGATCTCCTTCAAAAAGAGCAAACCAAGAAGTCCCAACAGGACAACGAGGGTCCAGAACTTACTCCTGCTTTTTGGTGCCAAAGAAGACAGGGGACCTGCATACGATCCTGGACCTCAGCGAGCTGAACCTATTTCTCAAGAAGTCCAAGTTCCGGGTGGTCACTGTACAGTCTATTTTGCCCCTCTTGCAAAAGGACGAATGGATGTGCTCTGGATCTCAAGGACATGCTATCACATAAAGATCGACAGACGCTCCAGAAGACATGTATGCTTCTGCATAGGAGCCAGTCATTACCAGTCCAGAGCCCTGCCATTTGGTCTCACCACAGCCCCAGGGTGTTTACCAAATGCATGGCAGTGGTGGCAGCTCATCTTTGGCTGCAGGGTTTCCAGGTCTTTCCGTACCTGGATGATTGACTCCTCACAACCCCCATGGCGCACTGACCATCAATGGCCACTGAGTATGCACTCAATCTTTTCCAAAACCTGGACATCACAGTAAATCTGCCCAAATCCAATTTTGTTCCATGCCAGACTCTGGAGTTCATAGGGTTAAAGTTGGTCACAGTATTGGAGACTGCAGCTCTCCCTCTGTGAAGGATTCAGCTCATTCAAAATCAGGTTTCCGTCTTGCTGGAACTATAGCAACTCTTGGCTCACTTGACTCTCCGGGCATTAGATTCTATGGTGGCAGCCATCCAGTTAGTTCCACTAGCCAGGTATCCTATGCGGGTGTTAAAATGGACCCTGGCGGTTCAGTAGTCCATTCTGACTCGTCCATGTCCATGACAATAAAATTGATTCAGGTATGCAAAGATCATCTAACTTGTTGGCTTCACTTTTAGGCTCTTCACCTAGGCAGGTCATTTTGTCTTCCCCCTCCTAAGGCCTTATAGACCACAGATGCCTTCCTGTTGGGGTGGGGCATTTTCAGAGCAGGACGGTTCAAGGTACTTGGTCCCCCTAAGAGACCAAATTACACACAAATTTTCTGGAGATGAGCAGTTCTCGCGTTGCAAGTCTTTTTCAGAACTATCCCCTTCTAGGGACCATAGGAATTCAGAAAAGCAACATGGCGGTTGTCTGGCATCTCAACAAGGAAGAGGAAACATGGTCTTATCCTGTGTGCAGAGAGGTCCAGTGTGTGGAAATGGGTGATGTCTTCCAGGCACTTTCTTCTTGCAACTCGTATACCCAGGAGTTCCAGTGTGTTGGCTGACAAACTCAGCAGGTCCATCTTGAGTCCTCACGAGTGGTCCTTGAGTCCATCAGTGGCGAGGCAGATGTTCAACCACTGGGGTCAGCCTTGCTGTGATCTTTTTCCTTCCACGATCAACCACAAATGCAGCAATTATTTTGCCCTGATCTCCCCCCCCCCCCCCGGGGGGGGGGGGAGTCATCCAGGGGAGCTCTTGTTCACAATTGGCCTCTGGGTCTCCTTTAAACTTATCCTCCTATTCCTCTGATACCCAATGGTTCTCCTTCCTAACGTCTCATCTTTGGTATCTGCTCTGGATATTAAATCCTGTTCAGAATCTCATCTCTCACCTCCGGGGCTCCCACTTCCCAATCTACAGACCCTTTGTCTAACCACATGGTTTCTCCACTTCCAGTAATCCTTGCTCAGTTCAGGACCCTGGTTAAGAGCATTATTTTGGCTTCTCTGAAGCAGTCTACCAAAAAAGTATATTCTAGTAAATGGAAAAAGGTTTTCCATTTGGGCCAAACAAAGGAATCTAGATCCTTTTTCTGCATGTATTTCTGATATTTTGCTGTTATCTTCCCTTTTTTCGAATGGGACAAGTTTCTCTACAATTAAACTCCAGTTAGCCGCCATTTCAAATTTTCATTTAAACGATGAGCCTACCTTTTCTTTCAAGTTGTGCAAAGCCTTTCGGAAATGAGCATTTCTTCTTGGGCCTCCTGTTAACGATCCATCTCGACCATGGGATTTGACCTTGGTACAGCAGTCCTTGACACAAAATCCTTTTGAACTAGCAGACTCCTGTGACCTTAAATATCTCTCATGGAAGACTGCCTTTTTAGTAGCCATTACATCTGCTAAAAGTGTTTCTGAGCTCCAGGCTGTGTCCATTAAGTCACAGTTCTTGTTTTTCATGAGGACAGAGTGTCTCTCAGAACAAATCCCTCCTTTCTCCCCAAAGTGGCTTCTGAAACCAATCTCAACCAGTCTATTCAGCTACTGGTATTCTTTCCTAATTATGCCAGCAAAGGAGAGTACATATTGCATTGTCTGGACATCCACAGACAATTACGACATCCACAGACAATTACGTTTTTATTTAAAATGGACTAAGGAATTCAAGAAGTCGATTCAACTTTTTGCGCCATTCTCTCAAAACAGAAAAGGTCAGGCTGTCTCTAAAGTGTCCATTTTCAGGTGGATCGCTAGTTGTATTTCTTATATTTGAGGTTAGGCAATTGGAACTTCCTAGACTGGTGAAGGCCCATTCCACCAGGTCTGCTGCTACATCTTCTACCTTTTTGGCTAGACTTTCTCTAGATGAAATTTGCGCTGCTGCGACTTTGTCTAATCTTCACACTTTTTCATTTCGCACTACAAATTGAACTTGCTGTCCAGAAGCAAGGCTTCCTTTGGTTCTTCTGTGCTCCAACATATCCTTCCTTGAGGCCACCCAGGGTACATAGAAGCTGGGGAATCTGACCCATCTGTGATGAATAATGGCACGGATAGCATGTACATACCATAACATGGCATCTGTGCTGTCCAGTGTCCTTATTTATCACATTCCCACTCTCCTACCCCCTTCCTTCTGGGGGTCCTAGTGAACTAGAATGGCAAATATTTTGGAATATGGTGGTCTCTAACATCCTAGACGTTTCCTTTTCCTTGGCAAACTCCATCTGAGGAGTACAGGATAGCAAAGAATTATGGGAAGGGAATTAGCTAGAGCTATGGATCTGTCTGATAGTTGCCGGCTCGGATCCGAGGTTGGATCAAGACCCATCTGTGATGAATGACACTGGATAGCACAGATGCCAAGTTATGGTAAGTACATAACTCTTTTTAATGTTTATCTGATGTATTTATGCATGATGTTCATCGTGTTTCACTGTTGCAGTCATTACACTTGGGTTATCCTGCAGGCAGGCTACCCGCAGTCGGCCTGAATTCCAAAGTCCTGGTCTGGCGTCGGTTGCTGTCGCCTCTTCCCTGACGTCAGTGCGCCAGCAGTATATAAGATGCAGCCAAAGCCATTTTCTTCAGTCTTTCTTGCCGCGCGGTGCCTGAAGCAAAAGCAGTTCACAAGTGCTGGTCGGCCGACTCCTGAGATTTTCGAAATTGAATTTCAGATCCGAAGTCTTCAGTAAAGCTAGGTACCCCATTGGGGAAACGTTTTCTCCAGACTGATGTCAGTAAAAGTTAACAATTGTATTTCTTGTGGGAAGCAAATACCTCATAAGGATTTTCACTCTTACTGTATTCCTTGCCTAGGCCCTGACCACGACGTTGCTAGTTGTCGGTTTTGTGCTAGATTCAACCAACGCACTATTAAGCGTCTGTTTGATTTTGCTTTACATTACTTTGGCAGAAGGTTTAACTACATAATGCCGTCAGAACAACCAACGACCGGAATTCATAAAAAACGCAAAGACAAAGAAAAGGACAGGCATCCGAGGTCCAAAACCGACAAAGCCTCTTCTAGGCCAGTCACCGGTTTGCCGGTTCTCAGTGAGGCGCTTTCGCAGCCCCTATCACCCGCTACCTCAGAGCCACAGGCCGCCTCCGATCCCACGTGGAGACAACTAGGCCTCTGGAAACTCAAGGTATTGGGTCTACGGAAACTATTCCCTCAGATGGGTCCGGAGCCGCTGAGCAGGCATCGGCTTCTGAGGGTGTTTTCAGACCTACACAGCTTACTATCAAGTCCACTTCAGCAGCAAAGGCAAAGTCTAAAACACCACTAAAGACAGAGAAACAAGTACAGCATTCTCCTGGACAGTCATCCATGCCAAAGAAACAGATACTTAAAATGGCCGAGGACCTAATTACTTTGTTCAGGGGTACCCATCCCCCTCCTGATAAAAGGCCTAGGCAAGACACTGACTATGACTTTTCTGACCAGGTCTCTATTTCCTCTGATTCCTCTTCTGAACAGGGATAATTCCTCCCTTTGAGGACTCTGATGCTGAAGAATCTATCCCTTCAGCCTCTCCTCCTGAGGATTACTCTTTTGGGGAAACCTTGCACACCATGAGGGAGCATTTCCATTGGGAGAGCCAGTATTATTCAGAATCCAAGAAAAGGCTCAGAGACTTTCTATTACTGCCTCAGCACAGGCCCCTTGCTATCCCCCCTGTACTAGATATTGTTGATTATGTTTTTTCAGAATCCCGTTTGTCGCCTGATTCTTTACCCCCTGCACCAGTCAAGCCAGGTAGGTATTACAGGGTCCCAGACTCTCATAAATTTCTTTATAAAAACCCTGCTGCTGACCCAGAAACAATTTCTCAGGGTCCCAAAGGGGTCAGGGCTTCGACTGCAAAAAAACATGTTCCCCCTCATAGGGATTCTAGAGCACTGGATAGATGGGGGGGGAAAAAGTTTACACTTCTGCTACTTTAGCTGTAAGGGCTTTAAATTGCCAGTTTCATATGCTTAAATATCAATAATACCTGATGTCTTTGCTAAAACAGAAAATGCTTACAAGCTCAGAATGTCCTGACAGTAAGGAAATGCAGGATTTATTGCATGCAGCTGAACAAGTGGGAAAGCATACTCTGCAATGTGGTTTTGATTCATTAGAGGCTTCTTGCAGAGCCGCAGTTACAGGTTCTGTCATCCGAAGGCATGCTTGGTTAAAAGAACAAAGTTTACCTGATCATGTTAAAGCAAAATTATTGGATGCTCCATTACAGCATGATACTTTGTTTGGTGTTAAGGCAGAAGAGGTGTTAAAGAAAATGGAGGATAAAGCAAAATCATTGCAGACAGTAAAGGATTTTTTACAGGTTCAGCCACCTAGATTTAGCAGGAACTGGCCTTCTAAAAATTGGTCTTTTCCAGTGTCAGACAGGCCACAAAGAGGCTGATACAGACACCCAAGAGGCAGATCTCAGCCCCAAGGCTCATACAGACCTAAACAATGGGGTGCTTCAGCCCCCAAAGGCGGACAAGACAAATCACAACCTTTTAGGAAACAGCCTCAATGACTTCCCTCTTCAAATGCCAAGCACTTACCTTTTGACAGCTCCCTTAGGGGGAAAACTAGCACTTTTTTCACAAAATTAGCATAAGATCACCCAGGACAAATGGGTAGGGTTACAGGTTCCACTTTCACACCCTACCAAGGCCAAAAGGTATGCCACACCTGCCACAAAATCAATGGGCAGAGGCACAAAAACAAATTTCTGCTCTCATGGACATGAGAGCTATTCAAAAAGTACCACAGCAAGAACAGGGGCAAGGATTTTATTAAAGACTTTTGGTACCCAGAAAGGACAAAGCCTGGAGACCAATACTGGACCTGTCAATTCTAAATACTTTCCTGGATGTTCCAAAATTCAAAATGTTGACACTGTAGCAACTTCTACCCATGCTGGGCAAGAAGGCTTGGCTAGTTACTTTGGACCTCAGAGGCATACCTGCATGTCCCAATCAGACAATCTTCCAGAAGGTACCTCAGATTCATAGCTGACTCAATGCATTACTAATTCTATGCACTGCCATTTGGCTTATCTACTGCGCCTAGGGTCTTCACAAAATGCCTGGCACCAGTAATTGCATTTTGCAGACAAAAAGGAATACAAATATATCCCTACTTGGACGACTGCCTTATTCAAGCAGAGAGCAAGGACATTCTACTAAAGCATCTGGCGTTTGTAAAAAGATTACTAATTTGCCTAGGGTACACAGTAAACGAAAAGAAATCAAAACTAGTGCCCTCTCAAGAGATAATATTCCTGGGTGCAAGCTTAAATACAACTGCCCAGATGGCTTATCTCACGCCAGACAAGCAAAGGCACCTGACTCTTTACTTTCAAATGATGGCAACAAAGACCCAGCTACCTGCAAGAAAAATTCTGCAGGCTTTGGGCTTCATGGCATCCTGCATCCTGCTAATTCCATATGCAAGACTGCATATGAGGAAGCTACAGTGGTATCTAAAAAGTGTTTGGACTCAACATTGCCACAGCCTGGAAACAATAATAACTCTTATTCCCTGCCTGCAACATGAGTTTCGATGGTGGGCACTGGCCTGTCACCACATCAAGGGACAGCCTTTCACTTTACCCACAGCCAGGCAGACACTAACAACAGATGCATTGGATTATGCCTGGGGGGCACACATGGCAGGAAAGTGTATTCAGGGCACGTGGCCCGCGGACCAAATGCATCTTCACATCAATCAAAAAGAGATGCTAGCTGTACAGAATGCCCTGACAGCCTTCAAGGATCTACTACATCCAGGACAACTATTACTAAAGACGGACAATACTACAGTTATGTGGTACATAAACAAGCAAGGGGCACATATTCCTACCCCCTCTGCAGGCAAGCCATGACTTTGTGGAACACAGCACTGACCTACCAAGTACATCTACATGCACAATTCCTGCCAGGAAAGAAAAATACTCTGGCAGATGAACTAAGCAGAAACCTCATGGACCCTCACGAGTGGAAACTATATCCACAGGTCTTCAGCATGATAACAAGGAAGTGGGGATGCAAAGACATAGATCTTTTTGCCTCCCCTCACAACTGCCAACTACAGAGATTCTGCACAAGGACTTATCACTCATAAGCATGGGAAGTGGATGCTCTGTCATTCAGCTGGAAAGCCTTAACAGTTTATGCCTTTCCACCACTGCCTCTCCTTCCCAAGGTACTCCTAAAAGTCAAACAAGAGAAGCCAAAAATGATTGATTGCCCCAGACTGGCCACGCCAGCACTGGTACCCAATCCTAAAGAGCTTGTCTCAAGGCCCAGCCTGGACTTTACCTCAAATTCCTCATCTTCTGACTCAACAAAACAATCAGATCCTGCACAGCCAACTCAGAGCCTTAAATCTGGCTGCATGGCAAATAATATAGCCACTCAGAACACACCTCTCTCTAAAGCTGTTATGGATGTCATTTTGGAAGCCAGGAGGCCCAGCACCAGGAAATCTTATGCAGAAAAATGGAAGAGATTCTGTGCTTGGAACCAGGCACAAGGACTTGAACCACTTGTTCCAAATATTCCTCAGATTTTACAATACCTAACTGAGATGCTGGACAAAGGCCTACACATCTCATCAATTAAGATCCATGCCTCTACCATTTCAACTCATTACAATACGGAACCCCCTATTTTCTCTCATCCACTGCTAAGACAGTACCTCAGAGGGGCAAAAATAAGACCCTCAAGGAGGGCACCGATACCTACATGGGACCTCAACTTTGTCTTAGAAAAGCTCACACTCCCTCCTTTTGAGCCAGCCAATACAGCTGATATAAAGTTCCTATCATGGAAAACTGCTCTGCTCCTAGCAATAACATCAGCAAGAAGAGTCTCAGAGCTACAGGCATTAATGGCAGTGGAACCTTTTATCATTTTTCATCCGGACAGGGTTTCTCTAAGGAAAAATCCAACTTTTATGCCAAAGGTAGTATCCAGTATGGCTCTTAACCAAACCATTCATTTGCCAACATTTTATCCAAATCCCCAGAATAAAGGGGAGGTACTTCTGCACTGTTTGGACATACACAGGCAGCTACGCTTCTACTTGGACAAAACAAAAGCTTCCAGAAAAACTGAGCAACTGTTTGTAGCATATGCTGCAGGATCACAAGGAAAGGCTACCTCAAAGCAGACTATTTCAAAATGGATAGGACACTGTTATTCGTTTCTGCTATGCACAGCATGGCAAGTCAGTGCCTAAAAATATTAGGCCACATTCTACCAGGGCAGCAGCCACTACAGCAGCCTTTATCAGAGGAGTACCAACCAAGGAAATTTTGGAGGCTGCAACTTGGATTACCAAGCATTATCACTTACCTCTTTACTCTAAATCCAGAGCAGGCTTTGCCACTGCAGTTCTGCAAGGCCTCATAGCCACTTCTAATCCTATTTAGACCCAGCCGCCCAACCTCAGCTTTGGGATTCAACCCAAGTGTAATGACTGCAACAGTGAAACACGATGATGAACATAGTACAGTTCTGTACCTACCATAAATGTAGATGTTCGAGTGTATTCACTGTTGCAGTCCAGGTTACCCACCCACCATCCCCCTTTCTTTGCTGGGACTTATTTGTACTTCTCTATTCTATACAACCTATGTGGTGTATTTGCTTGTAGATGAAGGTAATGTTTATTTTGTGCATGCTTTTTGTAAGCAATGTTTTTAGCCTACCCTTTTGGAGGCACCTGACATCTGGGGCAAGAAAAACTGAAGAAAATGGTGTCTGCTGCATCTTGTATACCCCTGGCGCACTGACATCAGGGAAGAGGTGACAGCAACCGACGCTAGACCAGGACTTTGGAATTCAGGCCAACTGCGGGTAGCCTGCCAGCAGGATAACCCAAGTGTAATGACTGCAACAGTGAATACACTCTAACATCTACATTTATGGTAGGTACACAACTGTACTTCCTGGTTCACCTTGTTTCTTACACAGTTTCCTTTAAAAAGTGGTTGGCTCTAAAGTTTGCTTCATGTGGTCATACAAGTTGATATCTTAGTTATTACAGATGGACTTTAATATTAAATTGTAATGCTTCTTTTCATTTCTTTTAGCATGGTGATAACAGAGTACTTACATTGACCCAGAAGAAGTTTTGTGCCGGCGGACCTTTTACTGGTATGGTATAGTGTTTCATTTGATCTAATGGTACCATAATTATTATGAATGATGTTTCAAGAATTCTAAAGTAAGTTTAACTGAAAATTTCTTCTAGACTATGAGATATCCATACTCAAACTTTATTTGGGTGTCTGTAGAAGTAGGCTCATTACAGTAGTGAAATGCAGTACACATAACAGGTCACACAAAAACAAATCAACATCAAGGAATCATAAGAGCACACAGAAGTTAAAATGGTTCTAAGAAGCCTTGTAAAAGAGATGGATAAGAGGAGTCTGTTATGCAAGTACATTTATCAAGAATGATCCTTGAATATGTGAAAATACTTCATGATGTAAAATGAGCATGAATTGCAGAAAAATACTAGAGTAATTGATAAAATGGCACTTCCTGTATAAGATAATCTTAGATTAGAGAAGAGAACGACTCTTATCAGTCTCAGAGGAGGGAGCCGACCAAGTCTTATTGCCTAGCCCGGCTAATATTCCTGATTCCCAGATAAGTGTCCCTTCCATGAGTTGGTCTTTTTCCAGGGGGTACCTTAAGAAAAGAAAAGAAAAGTTGTGCATATGGCTTCTCCTGTGTGTTCAGCATTAGATAATTGTTGCTGTAGCCTAAGTTATATGGGCTATCTTTAAAGCTACAGAGCACCGTCCATGAGCCCTAACTACCGGGGACTCCAGCAGTCACACAAAAATGCATCTTGGGTGCCAAAAGCTTCAGAACTTGTCACCAAAATGCACTCCCATCGTAGACTTTGTGGAACTGATAGTCAGCTGGCGATCCTTTAAGACTGTACAGATGAGTACTCTGCTGGGGAAAACCATCCACAATTTTATTTTTCTAAGGGAAAATATATTTTTTCCTGTGCATATATAATTTTTATATGAGGAAGTTTGTTTTCTTCTGGACTTTCATGCCTTGCAGGGGAGGTTTATTATCAGAATGGTTGTGTGGGGAAAAAAAATTTCTACTGTTTTTCCAACATATTTTTATGGAATTTGTTAGGGCAGGACATTGTGCTTTTGGAGACTGTCATTTATTTTATCTCTTATTTTCCTGGGATTACTGACTGACTCAGGCTCTGTACCCATCTTTTAGCCTTTTTTCAGCTAGACAGTGGGGCAGCTACTGGTGGTCTCTGTTCTTCCTTCCCCTGTCCATAAAAAGAAAACTTATAAGGAGACTCTGTATGTCATGTCAGCTGCTTCCCTGCCTCAGCTGCCCATAGGTGACTGAGATGTGACCAGACTTGGTTCATATCAAAATCTCTCCGTCCCTCCAGTGCACCTCCTCAGGAGGCCTATAAGGACCAGGAAGTTAGGCCCTTCCTCTGCAGCTGTAGGGCTGTTCTCACTGGGCAAGGGAGAGCTGCTGTTGCCAGTCTTGGGGGGGGGGGGTGGCATGTGAGGGTCTACCACATAGCTGAGCTTGGATGCCTGAGCCACTGGATAGTGCCCTTGTATTACATTGTCCTTTTTCCAGGGAGTCTGTGTTAATGTTTTTGTTTTCCTGTCCTGATTGCTGCTTTTTCCATTTCTATTGCTATGGACAGGGAAAATTTGCTGGTATTTGTTAAAGAATTAATTTCTGATTTTAATGTTTCAAATTCTCTTTTTTCACTTACTTGAGAAAGAAAAATAGATGTTCATTGGATCACTGCAGTAGTCTTGGCTATATAAGGGTTATAGCCTGCAGAAGAAACAACAGGACAATTGACAAAGCTTAAGGGCACCTTTCACGCACCCAGACTGGCACTTAAGCAGAGCGGTAGAAAATCATTAGTGTGGGTGTCAAGTCCTTAGACCTTTCCTGCCACTGAAGAGTGCTCCTCTTGTCGCCTGTTGAGGATCAAGTATCTGCTAGCGTTTCTCCATTGGTGGGCTGATATTTACTCTTGGACAAAAACTTCCACCTTTTATTTTATTACAGGAACATTATTTTTTGTGGTAAATCTTTTAGGCTAAGATTTTTGTTTATTGGACTGTTACCTGATTGTCAGTTAGTTGAAAGTCTGTGTTCTGTTTTTTTTAACTTTAGTGTAAAACTTGTAAAAAGTTTAGTTTAATTTTGCTTTTTGTCCTGGTGAAAATCATTACTAAATTGTGTTTAGGGGTTCTTATCACAGAGTTTTATGTTGAAAGCACAACTTCTTTATAATCTCTTACCAACTGCTGCTGTCCGTGATACTTGGACTTCAGGCTTTATTCTTGGCTTTACCATGGAATGACTTATCAGATGTTCTTCGTGTTTCACTGTTGCAGTCATTACATTTGGGTAATCTGCTGGCAGGTTGCCCTCAGTCGGCCTGAGTAACAAAGTCTTGGGTCCTACGTCGGTTGCTGTCCCTTCTTCCATGATGTCAGGTAGTCAGGGGTATAAAACATGCAGCCGACGCCATTACATCAGTCTTTCTTGCCACTCTGTGCCCGAAGCAGAAGCAGTTCGCAAGTGCCGGTCGGCCGACTCCTGAAATTTTCGTTTTCAAGTTTCAGAACCAAAGTCTTCAACTAAAAAGCTAAGTACCCCGTTGGGGAAACTTTTTCATGCTCTTTACCAATGTCAGTACAAGTTAATAACTGCATTACTTCTGGGAAGCAAATACCTCATAAGGATTTTCATTTGTACTGTATTCCTTGCCTAGGCCCTGACCACAATGTACCTTGCTGTCGGTTTTGTGCTAAATTTAATCAACGCACTATTAAACGTCTGTATATTTTTGCTTCTAAATATTTTGGCTCACGCTTTAATTATCCAGAAATGTCGTCTGTTAGCAATCCGACTACCGAAATACCTAAAAAACGCAAAGAAAAAGACAGAGACAGGCCGTCTAGGTCCAAAACTGATGACGCTTCTCCTAAGCCAATCGCCAGTTCGCCGGTACTCGGTGAGACACTTTCGCAGCCCCTGATACCCGCTACTTCTGATTTGCAGGCCTCTACTAAGACCCATTCGGAGTCCGGTATGCCGTGAGATGGTTCAATTATGGAACCCGCGGATGTCTCTACCTTAGATGGGTCTGGAGCCGCTGTGCAGGCACCGGCTTCTGAGGGTGTTTTCAGGCCTACAGATTTATATATTAGACAGACGCCATCTTCAAAACTAAGGTCAAAATCTAAATCTATGTCTAAAAAACTGACGCCTGGGTCACATGCGCAGGCCCCTATGCCTAAAAAACAAATGAATCAAAATGACTGAAGATTTAATTACCCTGGTCAGGGGTAGCCAACCCACCCCCCCCCCCCCTTCTAAGAGGCCTAGGCAAGACCTTGATTATGAATCTTCTGAACAGGATTCTATTTCTTCTGACTGTTCTAATGAATAGGATTTGTCTATACCTACTGATGAGGACTCTGATGCAGAAGATTCCATTCCTTCTGCTTCTCCCCTTGGGGATTTTTCTTTTGGGGAAACTTTGTATACCTTAAGGGAATATTTCCACAGGGAAAGTAAGTATTTCTCTGAATCTAAAAAGAGACTTGGGGATTTTCTTCTTCTTCCTCAACATAGACCTTTGGCTATACCTCCTGTTCTAGACATTATTTATGTCTTTTCAGAGTCTAGTATGGCTCCTGATTCTCTACCTCCGGCTCTTTGTAAGCCACAGGTTCTACAGGGTTCCTGACTCCCACAAATTCCTGTTCAAAAATCCTTTTACAGATCCTGAAACCATTTCTCAGGGTCCCAAGGGCATTAAGGCCTCTACTGCTAAAAATCCTACCCCTTCTGATAGAAATTCCAGGGTGCTGGATAGATGGGGTAAGAAGTTTTACACTTCTGAAACCTTGGCAACCAGGGCTTTAAACTGTCAATTTCATATGCTTAAATATCAACAGCATATTATGGGACTGCTTAAACAGAAAATGATGATCATTTCTGACTGTGTGGAAAATAAAGATTTACAGGATTTATTGCATTCAGCTGAACAAGTTGGAAAACATACTTTGCAATGTGGTTTTGATTCTTTGGAGGCCTCTTGCAGGGCTGCTGTAACTGGGTCTGTGCTAAGAAGGCATGCTTGGCTCAAAGAGCAAACTCTGCCTGATCATGTTAAAGCAAAATTGTTGGATGCTCCTTTGCATCAGGACCGTCTCTTTGGTAATGAGGCTGAAGAAGTTTTAAAAAAGATGAAAGATAAAGCTAAATCTATGCAAGCTGTGAAAGATTTCTTACAAGTGCAGCCTCCAAGATTTAGTAGGCACTGGCCTACTAAGAACTGGTCCTTTCCAGTTCCTTCTAGAGCCACTCAAGTCAAACCCAGACATTCCAAAGGTTCCAGGTTTCAGTCACAAGGGACTTTTAGAACAAAACAATGGGTTGCCTCTCCTCCAAATCTGGAAACAACAAGGCACCTCCATATGGTAAACAGTCTCAGTGACTTCCCTTTACACTTACCAAGCACTTACCTTTTAGCTGCCCCTTTGGGGGGGGAACTGGCACTTCATGCAAGAAACTGGCAACTTATAACCCAGGACAAATGGGTTTTAAATATAGTATCCCAGGGATACAGATTTCATTTCCACACATTGCCAATCCCAAACGGATGGCCAGACTTGCCCCCAAATCAGTGGGCAGAGGCCCAGAAACAAGTACTGTCCCTCATGAACATGAGAGCTATTCAACCAGTACCAGAAGAGGAAAAGGGACAAGGTTTCTATTCAAGATTTTCCTGGTACCTAGAAAAGACAAATCATGGCATCCAATTCTGGACTTATCTAAACACATTTCTGGACATTCTAAAATTCAAGATGCTGACTCTTCAGCAGTTACTTCCTATGCTAGGCAAAGATGCCTGGTTGGTAACTCTAGACTTAAGAGGCTCACCTGCATATCCCAATCAGGGAATCTTGCAGAAGATACCTCCACTTCAAAGCAGGCTACTTGCATTACCAGTTCTCTGCACTGCCCTTTGGCTTATCTACTCCGCCCAGGGTCTTCACAAAGTGCCTGGCTCTAGTAATTGCATTTTGCAGGCAAAGAAATAAATATATCCATACCTGGCCGATTGTCTAATTCAGGCAGAAAACAGGGACATTCTTCTAAAACACCTGGCATTTGTAAAAAGTGTTCTAACTTGTCTAGGGTACACCATAAATGAAAAGAAGTCACAACTGGTACTCTCTCAAAAAATTACATTCCTGGGTGCAAGCTTGAATACAACTGCCCAGATGGCTTACCTTACGCCAGAAAAGCAAATTTAGGCTTGCTAGTTATTGCTGAAGCACCTACCAAGGGGAGAAAACGCTGAGAGAAGAAAAGGAGCCACTTTTGTGATTTTTAAGTATTTTCTTCTGATTTTTTGTTAAGTTTTACTGCTTTGCCGCCTACTTTTTGGCATTTTCCGGCTTGCTAAAGTTTTATATCTGTAACAGTAACAGTACTTGGAACACATCTAGAGCCTGTTTACTGCATTTCCTGTGTTGCACTTAATTTAAAATAGTTTTTTGTCTAAAACCTGCATTTTACCTGATTTTGGCCTAGCACTCAAGTGTGGGGTCATTTATTGCACTGTTGTGATTATTTTGCTGCTTGTGTATCTCTGCTACCTTTAAACTACAACAAAAAGAAAAAAAATCTTGCTTTTTTCCCACTTTCTGAAAGTTAAGAAAGTTCAGTTACAGATTTGCTGTTCCGAACTGTTTGGAAGTTTCTAGAAGGCCAGTGCTTGCTTGGGCTAAAGGGAAGTCTCTGTGTTCACCAGTGGGAGTGGTTAACAGTGAACAGCCTGCCTGTCCCTGAAGGAGTGGTTACTGCCTAGAAGCTGTAGTTTTATTGGCCATTTTGGGTCAATTCTAAACTCCTTGAGCTCTCTCTCTTAAAACCCAGCTGCCTCATGGTTTTGGTGTCTTTTCAGGCTTGCTAGTTGTTGCTGAAGCACCTACCAAGGGGAGAAAACGCTGAGAGAAGAAAAGGAGCCACTTTTGTGATTTTAAGTATTTTCTTCTGATTTTTTGTTAAGTTTTACTGCTTTGCCGCCTACTTTTTGGCATTTTCCGGCTTGCTAAAGTTTATATCTGTAACAGTCACAGTACTTGAACACATCTAGAGCCTGTTTACTGCATTTCCTGTGTTGCACTTAATTTAAAATCGTTTTGTTCTCTAAAAACTGCATTTTACCTGATTTTGGCCTAGCACTCAAGTGTGGGGTCATTTATTGCACTGTTGTGATTATTTTGCTGCTTGTGTACCTCTGCTACCTTTAAACTACAACAAAAAGAAAAAAAAAGAAAAAAAATCTTGCTTTTTTCAAACTTTCTGAAAGTTAAAGTTCAGTTACAGATTTGCTGTTCTGAACTGTTTGGAAGTTTCTAGAAGGCCAGTGCTTGCTTGAGCTAAAGGGAAGTCTCTGTGTTCACCAGTGGGAATGGTTAACACTGAACAGCCTGCCTGTCCCTGGAGGAGTGGTTACTGCCTAGAAGCTGTAGTTTTATTGGCCATTTTGGGTCAATTCTAAACTCTTTGAGCTCTCTCTCTTAAAACCCTACAACTCTCTTTTTGTGCGGTTTTGCACACTGAGCAGCGTCGGGCAGTGCCACCTAAACAGGTTTAAATTATTCCAGGCTCCACAAAGTCTGCTCTTCAGTTTTTCCCTTAGAACTGTTCAAACTCTCAAAGTAATCACTCTATTCTCTTTCTAAGCCCTGCACTTGCTCAGCTCTTATAAGGAAACACTAACTAACTAAAGCACTATACCCTCCTTGACTTCTCATAAGTATTAGGCTCCTGACTGGTCCTTCCTGGTCAAGTGAAAAATCAGTTCCCTTCCCTAATCTGATCAGTATAAAAAAACAGTTCCCTATACTAATCTGGTATGTCCAAGGGTCAGTTTCAAGGTTACTCTCCAGTCCAGCTGGTGAATCTGGAAATTTTGAGGCAATGTTACAATTGCCTTATGTACACAGACAACCCTCTCATTCTTCCAACAAACTCTAATACATGAGGGATGCAGTTACACAGCCAGACTGGAGGCAGAGCTCTCTCAACCCAAGACTGACACAGTCAGTCAGGAGCAAAAGGTATCCACCTGCACCACAAATCCAGTCTCACACAGACCTATTGCATCTGCATACCCAACACATAAACACACAAAAACATACTCGGAGGCTGTAAATAAAAATCTGCCTAAACAGCAAAGACCTCCTAAGCAGATATCCAAGCAACAGCTACCCCTCAACAATACCCACGAATCACATATTTCACAAAATCAGTGTGCCTCACAGTCACAGCCCTTAAGGCCAAACAACACACCATATACACTTGATGTCCTTCAAGGATGCATCTGCAGTCTTTACAAATGGGTTGTCCTGTCGTCAGGCAGCCCTTCGGTCGGCCGGATTCCAAAGTCTGGGTCTGGCTTCGGCTGGTGTCGCACTTCACCCGACGTCATTGCGGCAGTTATTCGGGTATAAAGGCATCAGCCGACGCCATTTTCCCCAGTCTTTCTTGCCGCGTGGCGCCCGAAGCAGAAGCTGTTCGCAAGTGCCGGTCGGTCAGATCCAGAGATTACTACTACCGAATACTACCAAGACTTCTATAAAGCTAAGTACCCGTTGGGGACTCTTTCTTGCCTCAGCCGATGTCAGAGAAAGTTAATAACTGTTTATCTTGTGGGAAACAAATACCTCATAAAGATTTCCACTCCTATTGCATACATTGTTTAGGCCCAGACCACGACGTAGCAGCTTGTCTAGCCTGTGCTTCTTTTAACCGACGGACGCTTAGGCGCCGCCGGACTTTGCTGAACAGATTTTCGCTCGATTTTGCCTACATTATGCCGTCGGATCCTCCGACTACGCAAATAACCAAAAAACGCAAAGAAAAGGACCGACACTCGCGGTCCGCGGTTTCAGCCGAAACCGCGGTTAAGCAAACCACGAGTGTCTCTGTTTCGGCCGAAGCCGAGCAAGCGGTTCTTTCTTCAGCCGATAACTTGCCTTCTACCGAGGCCTCTTCTAACCTGGTAGAAACGGCTTCTGAAATCCAACCTTCTGTTGCGGTTTCACAGGATTTATCAGACACCATCCCCCTGGATATTTCTACCCCTGCACATGGAGCTGCTAAGCCTCCTCCAGCTATGTCTATTAAGGCCTTTGCCAGGGCTAAAGCAGCCAAAGCATCAAAACCTGTGCCTGCCAAGCCCCCCTCTCACAGGCCCAGCACCAGCTCCCATATGCTTTCCTTGGCAGAGGATCTCATCTCTTTAATGTGAGCCCAGCCTCATCCAGACAGGGCCTCTCTCCCTCCTCCAGAAAAGAGGCCTAGAGCAGAGCCCCCTGAGCCAGTATCCACAGATGATTCCTCTGATGACTCAGAACATACAGACCCTCCTGAGGCTTCTTTTTCTCCTTACGAGGACTCTGATGCTGAGGAGTCCATCCCTTCAGCCTCTCCTCCTGAGGAATTTTCCTTTGGGGAAACCTTGCATGCTATGAGGGAACAATTTCAGTGGCAGGGCCAAGATTTCTCAGACTCTAGAAAAAGGCTTAGGACCTTTCTACATTTGCCACAGCATAGGCCTTTAGCTATACCTCCAGTTCTATCTGTTGTTGGTGATGCATTTAATGATGCTTGCACTGCTCCTGATACTTTATCTCCGGCTCCTGCTAAGCCCGATAGGTACTACAGGGTCCCGGACACTCATCACCACTTATATAAGGCTCCTTTTGCAGATCCAGAGACTATCTCCCAGGGCCCTAAAGCTGTAGCAGCTACTTCTTCTAAAAACCCCTCCCTCTGAAAGGGAATCCAGGTCCTTAGAGAGATGGGGTAAAAAAGTTTACACCTCTGCTACTTTGTCAGCTAGAGCTTTGAACTGCCAATTTCATATGATTCAATATCAAGAGTTTGCTTGACCAGTTGACTAAAAAGCTGTCCTCTGAAGAATCTTTAGATAAAAAGTATGTTCAAGAAATGTTACATAACATACAGCAGGTTAGTAACCATTCTTTAAAATGTGGCTATGATGCACTGGAGGCTTCCTTTAGATCAGCCATGACTGGCACAGTTATCAGGAGGCATGCATGGTTGAAAGAACAGGCATTACCAGACCATGTCAAATCTAAGCTTTTGGATGCACCTATGGACAAGGTCAATTTATTTGGTGCCCCCACAGCAGGTACTAAAAAGATGGAAGAGAAAGCAAAATCTGTGCAAACAGTGAAAGATTTCTTACAAGTTCAACCTCCAAGGTTTAGCAGGAACTGGCCCTCCAAGAACTGGTCCTTTCCGGACTCCTCTAAGGCACAAAGAGGCAGGAATAGGCGCTCTAGAGGCAGAAACCAATCCAGGGGTGCCTACAGGGGTCGCCAGTGGCAGGGTAACAACCAACGAGGCACGGATACAGCCACCTCCACTACAACAACTCAATCACAGTGACTTGGCGGTGGCACCGCCTACCAGGGAACAACTAGAAGCACCCTTAGGCGGAAAGCTAACATTATTTTCAAGAAACTGGCACTGCATTACAAGAGAAAAATGGATTTTGCAAACTATAGACAAAGGTTACAGGTTCCATTTCCATACTCTACCAGGAAAGAGAGGAATGCCAAACCTACCACCTACTCAAAGGGCAGAAGCTCTAAAACAAATATCTCAATTATTAAGAATGAGAGCTGTGGAAAAGGTACCATCTATGGAGCAAGGGAAGGGATTTTACTCCAGACTCTTCCTGGTACCAAGAAAAGAAAACAAATGGAGGCCTATTCTAGACCTGTCCGCTTTAAACACATTTCTCATTGTTCCAAAATTCAAAATGCTGACCCTACAGCAGCTTCTTCCCATGCTGGGCAAGGAGTCTTGGCTGGTAACTCTAGATCTCAAGGAGGCATACCTGCACGTCCCCATAAGACCAATTTGAAGAAGATACCTCAGATTTCTTGCAGGATCAGAGCATTATCAATTCTCAGCATTGCCCTTTGACTTATCTGCTGCGCCCAGAGTGTTCACGAAATGCCTGGCATCAGTAATCGCTCATTACAGACTTCAGGGGATTCAAATTTATCCCTACCTGGACGACTGCCTGATACAAGCGGACAACAAAAACAAACTAACAGAAGACTTACAAAGAGTCATCTACCTGCTGCAAGCCCTGGGATATACAGTCAATACAAAAAAGTCAAGGCTGATTCCATCCCAAAGAATAACCTTTCTGGGTGCAGAACTGGACACATCAAAACAAATGGCATTTCTAACTGCAGAAAAGAAAGAGCAACTTCCTCTCTACTTCTTGGCATTAACAAAGCAGAGCCATCTAACTGCAAGAAAAGTGCTACAAGCTCTAGGCTACATGGCATCCTGCATAATACTGGTCCCTCATGCCAGGCTGCATATGAGAAAGCTACAGTGGTACCTAAAGAAGTTGTGGTCTCAGCACAAGCACAGCCTAGAAACCAAAATTCCAATGATCCCATGCCTGAAGCAAGAGTTCCTATGGTGGGCTCAGGCCTGTCAAACAAACACAGGATTGCCCTTCTGCAAAAGTCAACCAAGACAAACCATCACGACAGATGCCTCAGACCTCGGTTGGGGGGCACACATGATGGACAAGTGCATTCAAGGCCTATGGACTCAAGACCAGCTGCATCTGCACATAAATCTAAAAGAAATTATGGCAGTAAAATTGGCAATCCAGGCATTCAGACCTTTTCTCCAAGAAGGCCAGTTGATGATAAGGACAGACAACACCACAGTTATGTGGTACATCAACAAAAACAGGGAGGCACACACTCATACCCTCTATGCCGGCTGGCACTGGACCTATGGGATGTGGCTCTGAGCTACAACATTCAGTTACAGGCAATTTATGTACCAGGGAAGGAAAACATTCTAGCAGACATATTAAGCAGAACTACAACAGATGCCCACGAATGGATGCTGCATCCGGACATCTTCAAAACCATCACAAGAGAATGGGGATTACCACAAATAGACTTGTTTGCATCCCCATTCAATCACCAGTTGAAGAAATTCTGCACAAGGACTTACCACCCACTTGCTTGGAAGGTGGACTCCCTATCTTTCAGTTGGAAAAGCCTGACAGCATACGCATTCCCACCACTTCCTTTGATGCACAAGGTGCTTCTCAAGATCAAAGAGGAACGTCCGAGGATCATTCTGATAGCTCCAGACTGGCCAAGACAACATTGGTATCCACTGCTGAGGAGCATGTCCCGGGAACAAATATGGACACTGCCCCTGATCCCATTACTGCTGACACAGAACAACTACAACATCCTGCATCCAAACCTAAAAACTCTGCAGCTAACTGCCTGGAACATTACATAACAGCAATTAACCCAAATTTATCCCAAAGGGTTAAAGACATAATCCTGGAGGCTCGCAGACCTTCAACAAGAAAGAATTATGCAGCAAAATGGAAAAGATATCTCATCTGGAGTACTGCAAAGGGGCAAGATGTGACACTGATGAACATAGCCAACATCCTGGAGTACTTGGCGGAGCTCTTCCCATACAGGCCTGTCCTATTCTTCCATCAAGATACATGCATCAGCTATTTCAGCAGAATACAGCTTGGATCCTCCTGTCTTCTCGCATCCTCTGCTCAGACAGTTTCTGAGAGAAATTAAAAATGTAAAACCTCCCAGGAAACCTCCATTGCCAGCTTGGGACTTGAACTTTGTGCTAGAAAAACTGACTCTACCTCCTTTCGAACCAGCAGCTACAGCAGAATTACAATACTTATCCTGGAAGACTGCTTTCCTGCTGGCAATAACTTCAGCAAGAAGGGTCTCTGAACTACAGGCATTAATGGCAGTACAGCCCAAACACCCTAGCCCAAAAGTTCCTGGAATTCATAAACTCAAATGCCATGGAACAACTAGTCACCATCCCCACAAGAGGAGATAACATACTTGATCTCATCATCACGAACATGGGAGCACAATGTTCAACACCGGAGGTGTACCCCTCACTGGTGAGATCAGACCACAAACTAATCTCGCTGGAGGTCCTCATCCCACCCCCACCTGAAATAAAAAAGACCACAGTAAAGAACTTCTCAAAAGCCGACTTCACACTTCTAAAGACTAGTGTGATCTCCTTTAAGGCCCCCGAGCGGGGCAAAACAGTACTCAAGCCGCTGAATCACTTACAAATGCCTTCTACCAGCACCTGCAGGACTGCATGGATAAGGCAATCCCAAGCAAAACAAAGACTCTTTGTACCAAAGGCAAGTGTCCAGTCTGGTGGACCCCAGCCATAAACAAACTCTACAACAAAAGGAGGAAGCTACTACAAGATAGAGCAAAATCCTTAAAAGGTAAGACACCCTTGATCACTATAAGTAAAAACTAAGAGCTCTCATAAAATCATCCAAAGAAAATTTCGAGAAAAATAGCTAAAGACTCAAAAGACAATCATAAGGCCTTCTTTAGCTATGTTAGAAACCTGGGAGGAAACTCCCAGATATGCTCAGAGCTAGTTCAAAATGATGTGAAGATTACTGATTCTACAGACATTGCCAACATACTGGCTGACAGGTTCAGTGCAAACTTCTCCCCCCTCCCCAAAGGAGAGATATCTATACCAAACGATTGCAGCCCCAAACATCTCCAGCGCCCAAGTGAGAACTGCTCTCTCCAAAGCAAAAACACAGCATCCATGGGACCTGATGGTGTCCCGGCTGTGTGCTCCACGAACTCAATGAGGAATTAAACCCACAGCTAGGACAGCTGTTTAATCAAAGTCTTACCTCTGGATACATCCAGGAGTGGCGCACTGCAACTGTGGTACCACTTCACAAAGGCGGTGCCTCCACCGACCCTGGAAATTACCGGCCCATTAGCTTGACAAGCCTTATCTGCAAAGCCATGGAGAGGATCATAATGGACCTCATAAATAAAGACATAGGGAATTTGCAGACTTTGGATCCAACCCAGTTTGGCTTTGTCAAAGGCAGATCATGCCTTTTAAACTTGGTTGACTTTTTGAAACAGTCACCAAAGCCATTGATGAGGGAAAGGCAGTCCATACAGCCTACCTCGATCTGGCTAAGGCCTTCGATACAATACCCCATTCGGGTATCATTGAAAGACTCATCAGCTTAAATGTCAACCCATACATCACAAGATGGGTTGCAAACTGGCTGAGTGACAGAACCCACAGGGTCAGAGCTGCTGGCGCCATGTCAGACTCAAAGCCTGTCACAAGTGGTGTCCCACAGGGCTCAGTCCTGGGCCCACTCTTGTTTGGCATCTACTTTTCAGTACAAGCAAACACAGGAGGGTTATGGCTGACAAAGTTTGCAGATGACTGCAAACTGCGCCATAGTAGAAAACACATCTGACACAGATATCCTTCAGAAGGGTCTCACAGAAGCGGATAACTGGTGCCAGAGCCACGGCCTAAAGTTAAATGCCAAAAATGCATAGTCATACTCATGCGGAACAACAAGGTTACCCCTAGCTACCAAATAGGTGGCAATCCACTGAGCACAGAAGAAGTTATCAGGGACCTGGGGACCCAGGTTGATAGTAGTCTGTCATTCGACACCCATGTAGCTAAAGTAATTAGGAAGACCTTCTACATTGCCCACCTTATCATGAAGGGATTCTCATCTAGATCAAGGGAGGTCATAGTCTCCCTTTACTCATCACTCATCAGACCAATGATTGAGTACAATGCCCCATTCGGAATGTATCTGACCCGACACTTGCAGCAGCTGGAGAGGCCACAAAGTTCCTCACCAAAAGGATAAAGGGTCTCAAAAATCTGTCCTATGCTGCCCGACTGAAAGAACTCCAGCTCTATTCAGTCGCCACTTGCTCAGAGGTGACCTTTGCCTAACATACAAGGCCATGTCAAACCCAGATTTGATGAATATGCTTCACCTCAAAAATCTAGATCCATCAGAGCCACAAGGGCGGAGACTTAAACCTTGGCACGGCTATTAATAGGGCGTGCTGGAGGGATAGATTCATCACCCAAAGACTCCCTATGCTGTGGAACAAAATCCCGGTACATGTGAGGCAGAGCACCTCGCTGGCCTTGTTCAAGAGAAATCTTGACCAATGGATGGGAGATCGCAGATATACCCCAGGGATTACCTCAGTGTCACTGCTCGACAGAGGCACAGCAAAATAATGGGTATAGTTCCCCATACTAAAGGGGTGGCGTAAGCCACAAAACGATGGGCTAGGCTTGTAAATGCCCTCGGGCAGATAGCCTAGTATGAACCTATGAACCTATGAACCTATGAACCTACAACCCTTCCTGATCTTCCATCAAGATAGAGTGTCTATGAGAACAAATCCTACATTTATGCCTAAGGTGGTATCCAGAGTCTCTTTAAATCAGGCTATCCACCTTCCTACATTCTTCCCCAACCCACAGAACAGGGGGGAAAAACTCTTACATACCTTGGATGTACACAGACAATTACGCTACTACCTGGACAGGACAAAAAACAATAGAAAAACTGACCAGCTTCTGGTAGCATATGCAACAGGAAAGGAAGGAAGGAAAACCAATTTCTAAACAGACAATCTCCAAATGGATAGGAAATTGCATTAGATTTTGTTACTCCTACCATGGAAAGAAAACTCCAGAGAACATCAGGCCTCACTCCACAAGGGCTACAGCCACTACCACAGCTTTCTTACGAGGAGTGGCTACCAAGGACATTATAGAGGCTGCTACTTGGACCTCCGTGCATACATTTGCCAAGCATTATAACTTACCTCTATACTCTAGATCCCGTGCTGGCTTTGCCACTGCTGTTTTGCAAGGGATCCTGACTACACCATAATCTATTCTCATTTCCTCCTCCCCTAGTTTAGCTATGGTATTCTACCCATTTGTAAAGACTGCAGATGCATCCTTGAAGGACATAGTACAGTTTTTGTACCTACCATAAATGTAGATGTCCGAGAGGAATGCATCTGCAGTCAGGATTACCCACCCTCCTTCCCCTCTGAGGTACTCCTAGGGTACTTACCAATCTTCAGCTAGCTTGGGGGGGATCTATTATGGTGTATTTGTTTGTATATATGTACATACATGCTTATTTTGTGTGTTTGCTCTCTACTATTTGGAAACTTTGGCATTTATCCAAATCTAGCCATCCAAGAGGGCACCTGGCATCTGGGGCAAGAAACACTGAGGAAAATGGTGTCGGCTGATGCCTTTATACCCAAATAACTGCCGCAATGACGTCGGGTGAAGTGCGACACCAGCCGAAGCCAGACCCAGACTTTGGAATCCGGCCGACCGAAGGGCTGCCTGATGACAGGACAACCCATTTGTAAAGACTGCAGATGCATTCCTCTCGGACATCTACATTTATGGTAGGTACAAAACTGTACTTTATAGGGGACTCTATTGTCTGGCACACTGACGTCCCGCTCACCAGACTGAACAAGGAGAAGGTCACTGTAAGCTGCCTGTTGGGTGCCAGGATCCGCCACGTAACACAAGCACTCAGGACACTCCAAAGCAAGTACAAGTATGACTCCATCATTGTCTATGCTGGTGTGAATGACCTGAGACGTACCTCCCTGGACTACATGAAAAGAGACATAGAGGAGCTCTCTGGCCATGTAGCCCAGGCTGGTGCGACCCTGACCTTGAGTAGCATCTTGCCCTCACCAAGAATGATGCCACAGTGTAAAGACAAAATGATCAGTTTCAACAATTGGCTAAAGTATTGGTGTCATTCAAAGGGGATCCAGTGTGTGTCAGCCTGGGATGACATGCTCGACAAGCCACGTTGCTTCGCTAGGGACGGCTTGCACCTGTCACCCTTAGGCTTTCATATAGTGGCCAAGGCTCTTGCCACCCCCATAGTGCCTTTTTTAGGCAAGGCTCAAAGGACAACCCCACCTCCATAGACAACCCAAGGATAAAAAAAGTAAAGGTAATGCTACTCATTGCCAGAAGTCTAAACCTCAAGATGCACGCACTCGAGCCTCTCTTTAGTATGGAGAAAATTGGTCTGTGCAGTAACAGAAACCTGGTTCAAGGCTCCTGAGAGCACCCCAGCACTACCAGGTTAGAACTCATACCATGCGTTTCGGCCCCAAAACTCGGACCGAAGCACAAAAGGAGGGGGAGTATCTATATTCATCAAAGATACCTACACCTCCAGGTTAGTGGCTCTGCCCAAAGCATCGGAAACCATCCATGTGCAACTAACAGTGGGCAAAACTGCCTTTCAGTTTGTAGCCTGCTACAGAACACCCTCTCTATTACAGGAACCCCACTTGGCATTCCTGAGAACATTGGAGAATATGAAGGTCTCTCCAAACACTATGTTATTGGGAGACTTCAACTACCCAAACATTGACTGGGAAAACTACACAAGCCCAAACACCCTCGCCCAACGGTTCCTTGAACGTGATGGAACAACTGGTCAGCACTCCCACAAGAGGGAACAACATATTGGACCTGGTCATCACCAACATGGGGACTCTATGTTCCACACCAGAGGTAAACCCATCATTGGTAAGATCAGACCATAAACAAATTTCCCTGGACATCCATATCC
Organism: Protopterus annectens; assembly: GCF_019279795.1. Classification (NCBI taxonomy): domain Eukaryota; kingdom Metazoa; phylum Chordata; order Ceratodontiformes; family Protopteridae; genus Protopterus; species Protopterus annectens. Next base: position 1,260,418,848 of record NC_056747.1, on the reverse strand, counting down.
CATCCCCACCCCCAGCCAAGGAAATCACTGTAAAGAATTTCTCAAAAGCCAACTTTGCACTTCTCAAGACTGAGGTGGAATCCTTCAAAGCCCCCGGGCCAGAGGATAATACAGCCCAATCCGCAGAATCCTTTACAAATGCATTCTATAAGCACCTGCAGGAATGCATGGATCGTGCTATCCCAAATAAAACCAAGACTCACTCCTCCCAAAACAGGAGACTGGTCTGGTGGACCCCGGCTATAAATAAGCTATACAACAGAAGGAGGAATCTACTACATGATAGAGCAAAATCCCAAAAAGGGATGGCATCTCTGATCAGTATTAGCAAGAAACTTCGATCCCTCATAAAATCATCAAAGGCCAGTTTCGAAAGACAAATTGCCCTAGACACTAAAGATAATCACAAGGCCTTCTTTAGTTATGTCAGGAATATGGGTGGAAACTCCCAGATATGCTCTGAATTGTTGCATAATGGTACAAAATATACCGAACCTACAGACATAGCCAACATCCTGGCAGACAGATTCAGCGCAAACCCCCCCCCCCCCCAAAGGAGCAAATGCTTATCCCAACTGAATGTAACCTCCCTGACATCACAGATGCACAGGTGAAAGCTGCCCTCTCCATAGCAAAAAACACAGCGTCTATGGGACCGGACGGTGCCCCAGGCTGTGTCTTGCACGAGCTCCAAGAACTGAACCCTCACATTAAGTCACTGTTTAAACTTAGCCTTACTACACGATATGTACCCAAAGAATGGCGTACAGCTACAGTGGCCCCACTCCACAAAGGACCCCAGGAACTATCATCCCATAAGCCTGACTAGTCTGGTCTGTAAAGCTGTGGAGCGTATTATCATGGAACTCATAAACAAAGACATTGGGAGCCTCCAGACACTGGACCCTACCCAATTCGGCTTTAAGGGCTCTTAAACCTAGTTGATTTCTTTGAAACAGTTACCAAAGCCATAGATGAGGGCAAGGTTGTCCACACAGCCTACCTGGACCTCATAAAAGCCTTCGACACAATACCCCACTCGGGCATCATAAATAAGCTTACCAGCTTAAATATCAACCCCTATATCACAAGATGGGTTGCAAACTGGCTCAGAGATAGAACCCACATGGTCAGAATTGCAGGTGCCATGTCCGAATCCAAACCAGTTACAAGTGGCATCCCACAGGGCTCAGTTCTGGGACCTCTCTTGTTCGGTATATACTTCTCTGAGGTTCAGGCTAACACGGGGGGATTATGGCTGACAGTTCGCAGATGACTGCAAACTGGGGGCCATAATCGAATCTCCAGCTGACACAAGCATCCTCCAAAAGGGTCTCACAGATACTGATGCTTGGTGCCAGAGCCATGGCCTCAAGCTAAATGCTAAAAAGTGCATAGTCATCCCCTTTGGGAAAAACAAGGTGCCCACAAATTACCACACAGGTGGTAATCCATTAAGTACGGAAGAAGTAATTAGAGATTTGGGGACCAACGTAGATGGTAATCTCTCCTTTGATAATCACATTGCCAAAGTGGTTAGAAAGACCTTCTATATAGCCCACCTTATCACGAAAGGGTTCGCATCTAGGTCGAGAGGTCATTGTGCCCCTCTAGTCGTCACTCATCAGGCCCATAATTGAATACAATGCCCCTTTTGGGATGTACCTTACCCGACACCTGCAGCAACTTGAGAGACCCCAAAAGTACCTCACCAAGAGGATCATGGGCTACAAACAGATGTCCTATGCAGCTCGACTAAAGAAACTCCAGCTCTACTCAGTTGCTTACCGCCTACTCAGAGGCGATCTATGCCTGATGTACAAAGCCATGTCAAATCCAAAATTAATGGACATGCTCCATCTCAAAAAATCAAAGTCCCTTAGAGCTACACGCTCCAGGGAATTAAACCTCAGCACAAAAATAAATAGGACATGCTGGAGGGACAGATTAATTTCCCAGAGGCTCCCCTCACTCTGGAATAGAATCCCAATTCATCTTGGACATAGCCCCTCGCTGACCCTCTTCAAGCGAAATCTGGACGCGTGGATGGGAAATCGCAAATTCACCCCTGGGATCTCTTCTGTGTCCCTGCTAGACAGAAGCACAGTAAACTAATCTTAATAGGGTACCTTCTGTGACCTACTTTACGGAGGCACAGTAGGCTAATCTAATAGGGAGGTGGAAGCCAAATACACTCTGGCTAGGCTTATAAATCCCCTAGGGCAGATACCCTAGTATATCTACCTATGAACCTATTTGGTAACTTACTTTAAACAGGTGGCCACAAAATCCCTGCTATCTGCAAGACAAATTCTGCAAGCCTTAGGGTTCATGGCCTCCTGCATTCTTCTAATTCCATATGCAAGACGGCATATGAGAAAACTTCAATGGTACTTAAGTTTATGGAGTCAACATTGTCACAGCCTGGAAACCATGATTCCTGTCATGCCTTGCCTGCAACTAGAGTTCCTTTGGTGGGCAGAGGCCTGCCACCAAAACCAGGGACTGCCGTTCATTCCACCCCCTGCCGCCCAAACCCGAACTACAGGCGCATCAGACTATGCTTGGGGGGCTCATTTGGCAGAGAAGTGCATTCAGGGCAAATGGAGCCCAAATCAAATGCACCTTCATATCAGTCAAAAAGAGATGCTAGCTGTACAGAATACACTGACAGCCTTCAAGGACTACCTTCATCCAGGGCAATTAATGATGAAGACAGCACCACAGTTATGTGGTACATAAACAAGCTGGGGGGGGGTACACACTCCTACTCCCTTTGCAGACTAGCCATGGCATTGTGGAACCAAAGCCTTTACCTATCAAATACAACTACAAGCTCAATTCCAGAGCCAGGAAAGCTGAATACTCTGGCAGACGAACTAAGCAGAAATCTCATGGACCCACACAAATGGAAACTGGAACCATGGATTTTCAACATGTTGACACTCAAATGGGGGAGTCTAGACATAGATCTTTTTGCCTCACCCCAGAACGGTCAGTTGGACAAATTCTGCACAAGAACTCCTCACAAAAGAGCCTGGAAAGTGGATGCTTTATCATTCAATTGGAAAAACCTATCAGTCTATGCCTTTCCCCCCTCTGCCTCTGCTCTCCAAAGTTCTACTAAAAGTCAAACAGGACAAACCAAATTTTGATTGCTCCAGACTAGCCTCGCCAACACTGGTACCCACTCTTGGGCAATGTGTCACACCTTCCACCGTGGCACCTGCTTCAGACACCTTACTGTCTCAGCAGAACAACCAAATTCTGCATACTCCGCTCCAAACTTTGAATCTTGCAGCGTGGCTAATCACCTAAATTCACCCTTAGCATCTCTCAGCAAACCTGTGATGGATGTCATTTTGGAGGCAAGAAGGCCTAGTACTAGAAAATCTTATGCTGACAAATGGAAAAGATTCTGTGCCTGGAATCAATCACAAGGGATAAGCACAGCAGTGTCCAATATTCCTCAAATTTTACAATACTTAACTGAAATGCTTCACAAGGGCCTGTCATTTTCTTCCATAAAAATCCATGCCTCAGCCATTTCAGCTTATTACAATATAGAACCTCCCCTCTTCTGTCATCCTCTGCTAAAGCAGCATCTCAGAGGGGCCAAAAAATGTAAGACCACCCAGGAGAGCTCCAACCCCTGCCTGGGACGTCAGTTTTGTATTGGACAAACTCACTCTCCCTCCTTTCGAGCCAGCTGCTACTGCAGACTTAAAATTTCTCCCCTGGAAAACAGCTTTACTTTTAGCAGTCACTTCAGCTGGATGGATTTCCGAATTACAGGCTCTTATGGCAGTGGAGCCTTTCATTATTTTTCATGCGGACAAGGTGTTTCTCTGGACCAATCCATCCTTCATGCCTAAGGTGGTATCCAGTGTGGCTCTTAATCAGACCATTCATTTGCCAACTTTCTTTCCCAATCCACAGAACAAGGGGGACCGGATTCTGCACTCAGTGGATGTACACAGACAACTTAGATTTTACTTCAACAGGACAAAATCTCTAAGAAAATCTGAACTACTGGTGGCATTTGCTGCAGGGGCAGAGGGAAAAGCTATTGAAAAGCAGACTTTCCAAATGGATGAGCCTTTGTATTCGTTTTTGCTATATGCACCATGGTAAAACTATCCCCCAGGGGATCAGATCTCATTCCAACAGGGCTGCATCTAATTCTACAGCCTTTCTCAGAGGTGTTCCTATCAGAGACATTCTAGAGGCTGCTACCTGGAGCTCAGTTCATACGTTCACCAAATATTGCCATTTTCCTTTCTTCTCTAAATCCAGAGCTGGCTTTGCCACTGCTGTCCTGCAGGGCTTTATAGCTGGTCCTAATGCTGTATAAATCCATCCTCCCAACCATAGCTTTGGGAATCTACCCAAATGTAATGACTGCAACAGTGAAACACGAACATAATACAGTTGTGTACACTTACCATAAATGTAGATGTTCGAGTGTATTCACTGTTGCAGTCCTGGTTACCATCCCTCCAACCCCCTGTTTTTCGATTACTATAACTCTGCTTTCCTTTACTATGCTTAAAAGCCTTTTTGGTGTATTTGCTTTTGTTTGGAGGTATATTTTTGTGTTTTTAATTACTTAAATCTTTGGGTCCCCATTTGGGGGGCACCTGACATCTGGGGCAAGAAAAACTGATGTAATGGCGTCGGCTGCATGTTGTATACCCCTGACGACCTGACGTCATGGAAGAAGGGACAGCAGGCCGACGCAGGACCCAAGACTTTGTTAATCAGGCCGACTGAGGGCAACCTGCCAGCAGATTACCCAAATGTAATGACTGCAACAGTGAATACACTCGAACATCTACATTTATGGTAAGTGTACACAACTGTACTTTCCTTCCTCTTGTCATAAAAAGAAAATTTCCAGACATCCTTTGCCCCTTCGGCAGACTGAATGTGCCACAGCCATACATGGGTGATTGCTCTGGCTATTTCTGATTCCTCAAACCATTCATCATCTTTCCTTGGTATCCTGTGATGAAATTACTTCAGTCACCATGCACCATGGGTTAGACACATCTTCTGTCTGTTGAAGTATTCTTAGTGGGCATGGGAACAAGACTGTTATCGTTCTCTGAAGAAGGAGCAGGGAATTGCCTCACTGCCTAGCCAGACTGGGTTGCTTGTTTCCCTGGGTTATATTCCTGACAGGAGTCTGTTTTTTATTGAAATTCTGTTAAAAAGAAGCAGAAGGTTAAACATTTGTCTTTCCCTGTCTCTCACTTTGGATAGGTTTGATTTGTTGAGCTAAGCACAGGATTTAATTTAGGCTCTTGACTTCACTTATTCTGGTTTTACTGGAAAAAGAGGATTTTGTTTTATTTTCTGAAGACTCATTGTGAAATGAACAGGGATATGATTTTTTTCTCCTTAATTGTCTTCTGAGGAGAGTATTTCTTCTGATGGTCGCTTGGAAGAATTTTCTTTCCCTGAAACCATATCTAGGATGAATCAGTTGTTTCAGTGAAAGCATAATGACATTCCATTGTCTTTGAAAAAATATGATTTATTACAACTGGAATTACTTCAATCCACTTCTGTTCTTCCAGCTGAATACTGTGTGTTTACTTTTGTGCTTTTATCCATGTTTTAGCTAAAAAGTTATGTTTGCATTTTTTTTTAGTTTATTCTAAAACTTTACTCTTGCAGCTTTATCTGCAGTTGTGGGAGAAATTGTGAATTACTGCAAGATCTTGGCATTATTTATACATTATACTGCACTTTTTTATCCAGAAGTTGAATTACTTATCAAAACTAGCTGTGTATATTTTGAACTCTGTTTGGGGATTTAGTCTTGTAGTTTCATTGTGGGTTGTGACAGAACTGAACTACTGCCAGACTTGAGTCTCATTTAGTCATTTATTACTACATTTTTCCATAAACAGTGTTACTGGTAAATTTTTGCATAATCTGGTGCCTTAGGCTGTAGTGGGATTGCAATAGTGGTAATATGTAGTTAATTCATGCTGCAGTGTTTGCACTTTTATATTCTGCTTATTTGCCTGCTTGAAGTTGCATTCCAATGCCTTTCTCTTTACTTTGCTGTTTTTTTCCCCATTTGTGTCTGCCCTGTCCAGTGCTGATTAAGTACTGTTCTCTACTTATTAGTTACAGTTCTTCCCTGCACCCAACTGTAAAAGCTAACTTTTCTGAAACTCTAACCTACCTGGAATCCTTGATCTGTAGCTCAGAGACATAGGACTGAGAGAACCGATGTTCATCGTGCATACAGCTGCAGTCATTACAGATGGGTTATCCTGCCATCAGGCGGGTCCTCGGTCGGCCGAATTCCAAAGTCTAGGTCCGGCGTCAGTTGTCGTCGCTTCTTCCCTGACGTCAGTGCGGCAGGGGTATAAAAGAGGCAGCCGACGCCATTTTCTTCAGTCTTTCTTGCTGTGCGGTGCCCGAAGCAGAAGCAGTTCGCAAGTGCCGGTCGGCCAGCTCCTGAGATTTACGAAAGTATTTCAGCCAAAGTCTTCTTAAAAGCTAAGTACCCCGTTGGGGAAACTTTTCTTGCCTCAGACCGATGTCAGACAAAGTTAATAATTGCATTTCTTGTGGGAAGCAAATACCGCATAAGGATTTCCACTCTTTCTGTATACCTTGCTTAGGCCCAGACCACGACGTCTCGGCCTGCTGTTTTTGTGCTAGATTCAACAAGCGCACTATTAAGCGCTGGGTGGAGTTCACCCTTCATTATTTTGGCAAAAAATTTAATTATATTATGTCGTCAGATACTCTGACTCCAGTTTTGAGCAAAAGACGCAAAGATAAGGACCGTCATCCGAGGTCCGCACCGACTATTGAGACCACACTTAGGCCGACTACCGGTTCTCCAGTTCTCAGATAGGTGCCTACACAGCCCCTGAGTACCGGTGACACTACATTACCGGTGTCTTCAGTACCCGAGGTCGCAGGCTCCTCTGTCCCCATTCCTACTGCAGATACCGACGCCACTCTTGGCGGGGAAACTCAGAATTTAGACAGGCCTGCCATTTCTCAAGGTGTCTTCAGGCCTTCCTCCTTCTCTATTAAAGCTTTCACTAAATCTAAAGCAGCCATGAAAACCAAAAAACAGGGTGCTCAGACCTCCTCTCAAGGCCCCATGCCTAAAAAGCAGATGCTTAAAATGGCTGAGGATTTGATTACTCTTATCAGGGGTTCTTAACCACCCCTCTGACAAAAGACCCAGATTAGAGGAAGACTACCCTTCCTCAGATCAAGCTTCTATTACCTCAGAACACTGAGGACCAGGATTACGCCTCTTCACCTTTCGAAGACTCTGATGCTGAGGAGTCTATTCCCTCTGTCTCCCCCCCGGAGGACTACTCTTTTGGGGAAACCCTGCATACATTGAGGGAACACTTTCACTGGGAAGGCCAAGATTACTCAGATTCCAAGAAAAGGCTCAGGGAATTTCTTCTGCTCCCCCAGCATAGGCCCCTGGCTATCCCTCCTGTTTTAGATATATTGGACGATGTGTACACAGAAGCCAGCCTTAATCCAGATTCTTTACCTCCAGCTCCTGTTAAACCAGACAGGTATTACTGGGTTCCTGATTCTCACCAGTTCCTATATAAAAGCCATACTGCTGACCCAGAAACTATTTCACAGGGTCCCAAGGGAATTAAGGCCTCTACTGCTAAAAACCCATTACCTTCAGAGAGAGATTCCAGAGCTTTAGAAAGGTGGGGGAAAAAGGTGTATACCTCGGCCACTTTAACCATGAGGGCATTAAACTGTCAATTCCTTATGTTAAAGTATCAACAGTTTTTGTTATCTCAGTTGAAAAGCAAAATGACACAACCAGAACAACCAGATTTAAAAGAGTTGCAGGATTTGTTGCATGGTGCAGAGCAAGTGGGTAAACATACCTTGCAGTGTGGTTTTGATGCTTTAGAGGCCTCATGTAGAGCTGCTGTTACGGGGTCTGTTATACGTAGGCATGCTTGGCTCAAAGAGCGAACCTTACCAGATCATGTCAAAGCTAAAGTATTAGATGCACCGCTTCAAAAAGATATATTGTTTGGTGTTAAAGCTGCGGAGGTACTAAAGAAAATGGAGGAAAAAGCGAAATCAATGCAAACAGTGAAAGATTTCCTGCAGGTACAACCTCCACGTTTCAGCAGAAACTGGCCTTCAATTTTCCAGCCACGGACAGACCTCAAAGGAGCAGATACAGACGCCCAAGGGGTAGAGGGCAACCTCAAGGATCTTTCAGAGCCAGACAGTGGCAAGCACCAACCCCAAGAGGTGGAGAAGATAGATTACAGTCATTTAGAAAACAGACACAATGACTTCCCCCTGCACCTGCCAAGCAAAGCTTTAATGGCAGCACCTTTGGGCGGAAAACTGGTATTATTCTCAAAAAATTGGCATATTGTTACAAAAGACAAATGGATTCTGGACATTATAGACAGAGGCTACAGGTTCCACTTTCACACCCTTCCAAAAATGAGAGGCATGCCAAACCTGCCACAAAATCAAAGGGCAGAGGCACAAAAACCAATGGACATTAAAGCGATTCAAGAGGTACCTGCAAAAGAACAAGGTCAAGGGTTTTATTCCAGACTATTCCTGGTACCAAGGAAAGACAAAGATTGGCGACCTATCTTAGACCTATCCATCCTAAACACATATCTACAGGTGCCAAAATTCAAGATGCTCACATTACAGCAGCTTCTTCCCATGCTGGGCAAGGAGTCTTGGCTGGTAACATTGGACCTCAAGGAGGCATACCTGCATGTCCCTATCAGACAAGATTGCAGAAGATACCTCAGATTTCTTGCAGGTTCAACCCATTACCAATTCTCTGCATTGCCCTTTGGCTTATCTACTGCGCCCAGAGTGTTTACGAAATGCCTGGCAGCAGTAATCGCCTTCTGCAGACTACAAGGAATACAAATCTACCCATATCTGGACGACTGCCTGATCCAAGTGGACAGCAAGGACATACTACTGCAGCACCTGGCGATTGTAATAAAACTGTTGAACTTCCTGGGATACACAGTCAACAAAAAGAAATCAAAACTAATACCCTCTCAACAAATAATTTTCCTGGGTGCCAGCTTGAATACAACCACCCAGATGGCCTACCTCACGCCAGACAAACAAGGGCAACTGTCTCAATACTTCAGCAAAATGGCAACTTTCACCAGGATAACTGCAAGGAAAGTCCTGCAGGCTCTGGGATTCATGGCATATTGCATCCTACTAATCCCATGTGCAAAGCTGCATATGAGGAAACTTCAATGGTACCTAAAAAACTTATGGTCTCAACACAGCCGCAGCTTGGAAACAATTATACCACTCATTCCATGCCTTCAAAAGGAATTTTTCTGGTGGGCTCAAGCATGCCAAAGAAACACAGGTCTCCATTTCTGTGTACCTCAAGCAACTCAAATCATCACAACAGACGCCTCAGACTATGCCTGGGGAGCACACATGACAGATCAGTGCATTCAGGGAAAATGGTCCCAAAAAAGAGAAGCACCTACACATCAACCAAAAGGAAATGCTAGCTGTGCAAAATGCTATTATGACCTTCAAAGACCTACTGCATCCAGGCCAGCTATTGATAAGGACAGACAACACCACAGTGATGTGGTACATAAACAAACAGGGGGGAACTCATTCATACCCCCTGTGCAGGCAAGCCATGACCCTATGGAAAACAGCACTGGAATTGCAAATTCAACTACAGGCACAATTCCTGCCAGGGAAGGAAAACACACTGGCAGACAACCTAAGCAGAAATATGACAGATCCACATGAATGGAAGTTGCATCCTCAAGTTTTCACAAAGATAACTCAGACATGGGGACAGCCAGACATAGAGCTCTTTGCTACCCACAGAAATTACCAGTTGAAAAAAATTTTGTTCAAGGACCTATCATCCACAGGCCTGGAAAGTGGACGCACTCTCTTTCAATTGGACAACATTGACAGTTTATGCCTTCCCGCCTCTTCCTCTGCTGCCCAAAGTTCTATTAAAAGCCGGAGCAGAGAGGCTGCAAATGATTCTCATTGCTCCAGACTGGCCAAGACAACACTGGCATCCGCTCCTGAAGAGCCTGACACATTCCCCACCATGGATCCTACCTCTAGTCCCTCTTCTGTTGTCCCAGCACAACTACAAAACCCTTCACAGCCAGCTCAAAACCCTAAATCTAGCTGCATGGAGAATTCCTTGATTTCCCAACAGTTTCTCCTCTCCAAGGAGGTGCAGGATGTCATCTTGGAGGCCAGAAGACCTACTAGAAAAGCCTACTCCGCCAAATGGAAACGATTTTGTGCCTGGAATCAAGAAAAGGGCCAGAATCCTTGGGTAATAAATATACCTCAAATTTTACAGTACCTAGCTGAGATGTTAAACAGTGAACTTTCCTTCTCCTCCATCAAGATCCACGCTTCAGCCATTTCTGCACAATACAACACAGATCCTCCTTTATTCTCACATCCTCTCTTAAGGCAGTTCCTCAGAGGGCAAAAATATAAAACCCCCAAGGAAACCACCAGTCCCTGCTTGGGACCTCAACTTCGTATTGGAAAAGCTGACCCTTCCTCCCTTTGAGCCAGCTTCTTCAACAGAACTACAATACTTGTCATGGAAAACAGCCTTTCTTCTGGCTATCACCTCAGCACGCAGGGTTTCGGAGCTACAGGCCCTCATGGCTGTGCAACCATTCATCATTTTCCATCAGGACAGGGTTTCCTTATGAACCAACCCTACCTTTATGCCAAAGGTAGTATCCAGTGTAGCTTTGAATCAGACTATCCACTTACCTACCTTTTATCCAAATCCACAAAACAAAGGGGAAAGACTACTACATTCCTTGGACATTCGCAGACAACTTCGTTATTATTTGGACAGGACAAAGCCATTCAGGAAATCCGAGCAACTCTGTGTCCTATGCTACAGGTGCTCAAGGAAAGGCGATTTCCAAACAGACAATTTCAAAATGGATAGCCCACTGCATACGCTTTTGTTATTCATTTCATGGAAAAACTGTGCCTGCATGCATCAGATCCCACTCCACCAGGGCCACAGCTACCTCTGCAGCTTTCCTCAGGGGGGTCCCTACCAAGGACATTTTGGAAGCAGCCACTTGGAGTTCAGTGCACACTTTCTCCAAGCACTATCACCTTCCACTATACTCTAAATCTAGAGCGGGTTTTGCCACAACAGTCTTGCAGGGCATCCTCACTCCTCCTAGTTCCACTTAGTGCCTACCACCCTTACTTAGCTTTGGGATTCTTCCCATCTGTAATGACTGCAGCTGTATGCACGATGAACATAGTACAGTTTTGTACCTACCATAAATGTAGATGTTAGAGTGCTCATACAGCTGCAGTCCAGGTTACCCCCCCTCCGTCCCCTCTTAGGACAGGCCTTATGACAAACACCTTATCATACAACCTATTTGGGGTATTCTCTTATGGTGTATTTGCTTGCAACTACTGTTTTTTGATTATTCTATATTGCATGTTTGCATAACTTTGTTTTTCTTTCCTTCTGGGGGCACCTGACATTGGGGGCAAGAAAAACTGAAGAAAATGGCGTCGGCTGCCTCTTTTATACCCCTGCCGTACTGACGTCAGGGAAGAAGCGACAACAACCGACGCCGGACCTAGACTTTGGAATTCGGCTGACCGAGGACCCGCCTGACGGCAGGATAACCCATCTGTAATGACTGCAGCTGTATGAGCACTCTAACAACTACATTTATGGTAGGTACAAAACTGTACTTTACTTGCTACAGGTTTTGAAGTCAGATATCCACAATTGTCATTTTATTGGCTCTCTCTATAGCTAGTCTGCTTCTTGCAGTTTGAATTATCCCCCAACCCTTACACCCTTTCTGTCTTATGAGTTCAAAGGCCTGTGGCTCTGGCTTCCTCCTGTTATGATAATTTGACCTTCATAGTCCTTCCCTCCCCTCTTTCTTTGCTGTTGTCAGTAGTGTGAGCTCTTTAAGTACTTTTAGATCAGTAATACCAAGTGCCCACTCAGCAAGCCAGTATTGCCCTTGTGTAAACCTCCATTACTATAAATTTTCCTGTTCATTTTTTCCCCAGAGCCCCCATCCGTTTGGAGTCCTCGCTACACTGTAAGAGGGGCCTAAATTAATCCTGTTCTATCCTTTGCAAATAAGATATTTTATTGTTTTGCACTTCAGTTAACTGTATTAGTCATTTTACTTTTTTGATTTGGAACCCTAATATTGTACTGATTGCTGAGATCTGCACTTTTTTGTCAAGCCTCCCAGGCAGTGTTGCTGAGTAAGTTGCTTCTTTGTATTTGTTGCTAGTACTTAATTGTTGCATTCCTGCACTTTTGCCTCAGCAAGACTACGCTTTTACTCCGCTGCGTGAAGAGGAATGAGTTTGCTGAGAGACCAACAGTGCTCCACATATGCAGAAAAAGTAAGATGTTTTTGTTACTACTCTTAACTCCTGCAACAACTTACTGATTACAGAAATATAGCCAGAAACTGTGAATATGGAACTTTTGTCCCATCTCGGAAGCCATCCTGGTGGATATATGGGTATCCTGAGGCAATGTCACAATTGCCTTGTGTTTACTGACAGCCATCTTATTCTCAAACAAGCTGATAAGGTACATGAGCGAGAGAGATTTACACAGTGTCACTGGAGGCAAAGCTCACATAAAAGCACATACAATACTAACCAGGTTGTCATCAATACAAACACACCTACAATACACAGTATGGATCAGACACAAAGACCTCCAACAGAACATCCTCATCAACCCCTTTTTCCATTTTCTACAGGGGGTCAGGGTGTATTCAGTGCTACTCTCCTACCTTTTTTAACACTCATACCTGACCATCACAGGTCTTCTCTCATACAATCCAGCCACTTCTTTGCTGGATGGCTTTGTTTCCTCTTGCCTTCTTGTCTCAAATCATCTTCACCAGATTGTCTTCTGCTTTCCTGCATGTGGCCAAATTGCAGTAATCTGTTCTCTTTGACCTTTTCTGCAGTTGGAGCTGCTTTGGCTTTTGTTCTTGTGTCCTCATTTCTTTCTGTTTCACAGTGTGCATCCTGCCACCTAACTCGGGTACTTCATCTTTGTTACCTCTAACTTCCTCAACTGCTCTGCCTTTATTGCCCAGGTTTATGTACCATACAGTATTATTGGTCACATTACTGTTTGTTACCTTACTGTTATGCTTCTTTGACATTCTTCTGTCATACATTACCTGTGACACTCTTTGCCAGTTGGCTGTAGCCCCTCTGATTCTAGCTTTATCAGACTTCCCTTCTCCTCAGCCACCCTTCCCAAATACTTGAAGCTGTTAACCTGTTCCACTATTTTCATTTCTATCTAATTTCTCAGATTCTTCTGATTTCCTTTTTGCTGCCATTATAACAGTCTTCTGTACTCAGTTTCATTCCATTTGCCTTAGATTTTGCATTCCATTGCCTAGGTCTAGCTCAAAGTCGGTCTGTAATGCCACATCATCGTCATACAGTAATTTTGTTGATCTGTCTCCTCTACCTGTTTGCTAATGTAGTGCATCAGCAGTATGAACAGCATTGGGCTGAGAGTTGAATCCTGATGCACACCCACTCCCACTGGGACCCCCTATTTGAGACCAAACACTGTTCATGCTTGAGTCATTAAGTGCTTGTGCATAGCTTGCACTTATTCTGCAATGTTTCTGTGACTTTGAACCACCACAGCACTGCTCAAATCAGCTTTCTTTGGAACTTGTCATGTGTTTTTTCCAGATCTAGGAATGCCCAGTTGGACCCTTTCTTCATCTCTAGCTTCTTATCTGCCTTACTGCAAATGTCAGGCCATTTGTGCTGCATCCTGATCTGAATCTGAACTATTCATCTCCCATTTTACTGTCTACTATTCTGCTTATTCATTTATCAATAACCCTCTCCCAAACTTTCATGCAGTGTCTGAGTGTGATACTACTATACTGATTGTCCCCTTTGTTCTTGAACATTAGCAATAGTATGATTATTTTCCAGTCATCTGGGATACACCTTTCTTTAAATACTGCTATGAGTACCCTCAAGAGCCATTTCTCCCCCTATCGCATCAATCATCCATATTGTGTCTGCTGTGACCTTGTATGAGCTTTCTGCTTTCCCTGACTTTATTTTCTTTTCCAGCATTTCTTAGTATTGTTCTTATTCCTTCTGTGGTGGCCCCCTCCACTTTCATTGTAGGCTGTTTCTGGTGCAGTACAGCTTCTGGGGGGGTTTCTTTATTCAGAAGGTGCTGGAAGTACTCCTTCCATCTACTTTTGGTGCCCTGTATAATGCTGAGTAGGTTGTTGCCGGCATCCCTTATGAAGGGTATCTCTCTTCTCAATCTTTCTTTGCCTTGCAGCCTAAGATAGTTTCTTTGTGCTATCTACTGAGTCACTTTCCAGAAGCTAATAGAGTACCTCTGATGCTTTGTTCTTTGCTATTACAATTCCTCTCTTAGCTTCTGTGTTAGCCAGCCAGTATTGCATCTTATCCTGGTCTGTCTTCCATCTCCCACTTTTTTTCTTCACTCCTTTTGATTGCTCCCTGGACCTCTGCACTGTCCTGACTGAAGTCACTGTTGCAGCAATCCTGACATATGGGTTGTCATCATTGACGTCTGGCCAGGATGCCAAAGGTCTGCCTTCCCTGTGTCCTACATCTGATGCATGACCTCAACTTGTATGTGTTGGTTTATGTAAACAAGCATAGATCCACAAACTGTCACTGCCAGCCCAAATGCAAGTTGTGCATCTGTCAGGCTATTTGCCATTTGGTTTGTTGGTACCGTTGTTTCAGTAGTTTATCCAGATAAGTGACCTGTCCGGGAACCTTTTTACTAATACTGTTTTGTTGAAAGTTGTTAGAAGTAGGCTAGGAGTGGTAAGTTTGAGTGCAGTAAATAGATTTCATACTGCGATTTGCATGTCGTGTCTTTTGCCTAGGCCTGGAGCACTATCGCAATTATTGCTCAGTTTGTCGGTCTTTCAGTCCCCATTCCCTTAGGTCACAGCTTTCCACTGTCAACATATTTCTAGAGACCCAGCATCGTAAATGCTTGGTCCAGTCAAAAATGGTTGACTGCATCCTCTGATGTCACTGCCACCAAAGATAAAACTAAAGAGGCTTCAAACAGGTCCACAGTCCAGCATTTCCGACTCTGGCATAACCCACAGTACATTACTCTGCTTCTCACTTACCTGCTACCAAGACCCCAAAAGAGACCAGTATGGCTCCTGAGGCCTTGCATACTGCTTATACATCCAAGAAACAGCATCTCATCTTCCAAGGGACCACATGGCATCCCTGAGATTTTAGCTAGGAAATAGATCCTGAGCTCTGTAATAGAAGTCAGACAGGTATATAATGAGTTCTAGCGTAATCCAACAAAGAATCAAAACAGCACCACAATTACACTAAATGAATGATGCACCAGGGAGCCACACTAAAATCCAAACGCTTTATTGCTTCTTAGTACTCTGGACATTAAGCACTTTCATCCACATCAAATGTGGATTTCCTCAACGCATTAAACACAAAACCTTAAATACCATAATTATTTGCATCAAAACTACATTAATTGTCAATTAAATGACTATTAATAAAAGCCGTAATATATTAAACATATTAAAAACATTAATTAAAAAAAGTAAACAAATACAAAATACAAAATGTTTCAGAGTGTGGAGGTATTATAGTAATACTTATTGACTTCTCTTAAAGGGCTACAATACATTAAAACTGTGTAAAATTTATTCTGTATTGTTTGGTGACTTTTAATTCTGCATAATGACTGTTCTTTCCGACAATTGTAGACTAACAATTTCTACTTCCATTAACTTAATTGCAAAAATGGTTTAATAGTAATGTACTCATTCAGCCCTGGTTCATTGGAGGCACCAGCATACATTTGCCACACCACTTCCCTTTTGCTTAACAATACTTTACTATTACTCCCTCGAGGATTTATTTCAACCTGGTCAAGGATAGCAAATTTGAAAGTGTGTGACACCCCACAATTGGCAATATGTCTATACAATGCATTGTTCTTATCGTTCCTTTTTATATCATATAAGTGGCTATAAATTCTAGGGCGGCCACAGTTGTGCAGCGGTTAGCATTGTTGCCTCACAGCAAGAGGTTCTCTGGTTTGATTCTCGGCTGGGGTGCCTTCTGTGTGGAGTTACCATGTCCTCCCTGTGGTCGCGTGGGTTTCCTCCCACATCCCAAAGACATGCAGTAGGTGAATTGGACACACTAAAATTGGCCCTAGTTGTGAGTGTGTGCATGTGTGCCTTCTGTGGAAGGTTGGGCGCTGGGCTGGCAACTCGACACCGTAAAACTCCACTGCCAATCATGAGCAGACAGATGATCCGTTGTGTCGACCCCTAACCGGAAAAAAGCCGAAAAAAGTGGTTATAAATTCTCTTCCTAAAATGCCTTTCTGTTTTCCCGATATAAAATCCAGGGCATATCATACATTTAGCCATATAAATGTTTTTGTATTGCAATTACCATGTCAAAAATGTATTCTAGTTCTATTCGTATTTTTCAAGATAACGTTTCCAACTTCCCAATTATAGCTACACTGTCTACAGTTTCCACATCTCTTTGTATATCTAATCTGAAGTAGTTAACTTCATTTGATCAGCAACCTGGCAGCTTTCCTAGCAAAATATCCGAGCTCCAAGCTCCTCCCCCTACCCACAATACCCTGCTTACCTCCCTCTAGTCCCCAGATCTCGTTTGCCGCGGCTTCTTGAAGCATCTGAGAACGAGCTCCTAGCGTGGGTTTTGTGAGTTTAAAGTTATTTAAACTTTTTCTGTCACAAATCTTTCTAAACTTTGTGTGTGTGGTTCCCTTTTCTCCCTTAACACTTTTTGGGTAGTTTTAAAGTTACTTAGTTTAGTTAAAATTTATTTTCCCCTCCCCCCTTCTGTCTGTGTGTGCGCATGGGACTGTTCTTCTCTTTTCTTTTCTAAAATGTCTGAAGGCCCCAAAGCTATTTTTTCTAAATGCTCCGAGTGTGGCCATAAGCTGTCCCCAGCGGATGGCCACACTCTGTGCGTTATTTGCCTGGGTGTGGACCATCTTTCGTCTGGCTGCACTGTTTGTACAGCCTTCAACCCCAGGGCTTTGAGGGATAGGATGACGAAGCTAATCCTTGCGGGCCTTTTGCCCCCTGATTCGGCTTCGTCCTCCTCCCCCTCTGTGGCGCCAGCTGCGGCTGCTCCACCGACTGCTCCCACTCCCCTGGCCAGGACTCAAACTCCCTCTTCGGCCCAGGAGGAAAGGGAAAGCAGAAAGAAAGACAGGAAGGACAAGGAGCGAGAGAGAGAGATAGGCATTGTAGCCACAAGAGGCGGGCCAAGTCACCTCCCTCGGCCCCACCATCTAAGCAGCTCGCCTCTCCCCTTAAGGTCTCCGGGTCTTCCCCCTCCCGGCTTCGTTCTCCACGTTTTTCTCCGGAGCTGGAGGAGGAGACCCGGTCACCTTCGAGGTCGTCTAGGCAGCCTTCTCGGCCGGCCTCGGCAGCCTCATCCAGGTCAACTAGAAGTCTATCTGACACAGACATGGACCGGATGATGCATCTATTTCTTCAGGCCCAGCTGCAGATGGGAGTGCTCTTGCCTCCCCACCCCCCTCCGGGGGGACCGCGACCCCTTTTTTTGCCCCCATTGCTCCTTCTCTGACCCACTTTCGGGGTTCGGAGCTGTCGGATCCGGCTAGCTTCGGAGCCGGGGTAATGGCACCGGCAGTGTTTCCTACTTCGGCGCCGACTGCACCCTTGAGTCTGTTGGATCCTTTTTTGGATCCGAGCTCTCAGGGCCGTGAGCTGAGTGTCGGATCCGGAGGGGTCAGTGTGCCTTCGGCTCCATTGAGATCGGAGCGCACTACTCTCTTGGATCCGATCGGGTCATCTCCGGCGCCAATCCGCACGTCGGATCCGAGGGGGCTGCTTTTGGTTCCTAGGGAGAGCAGCTCACCCTTGGCATTCACCATCGTGGAGAGGGTCCTTTCCAGGGATTCGAGGCCCCAGGTTCTTGCTACGGATCCACCCGCCATTCCCTCTCAGACAGGGCCTGTCTTCTATCATCCGGCCCCAGGGACAGCCTGTGCCTACGTCCCAGATGGTTCCTGTAGAGGAACAGGACATTGTTGGTGAGCCCTTTTCGGACAGCCCCCCCCAAGGAGGTCCCTCACAAACGAAAGTGCAAGAGGAGGCACTTGGACTCACCCGAGTCCCTCACAGAAGACACGGACTTAGGGGAAGGTTCCCCAAGGTCACTCCCAGAGGACGTCTCCTTTGGAGACATTATGGAAATGCTGTGTATTAGAGGGGGTGGTCAGCCCAAAAGCCTTTTTTGGATGAGTCTGTGTTTCTGGAGGCTTTTGACGCAGACCCATCTACCTCTTGGGTGTCCCCTCCCGCCGATCCCCTGGTGGACCTCATAACTACCAGGGCATGGAAGGAGCCGGACACTGTGGAGCCAATACCCAAGAGACCGGACAGGATCCTCAGCCCTCCCACAGACAGGACAGTTTGGAGCAAGGGTGCCCAAATGGATGCCATGGTGGTGGCGGCTGCCACTAAAAAGGAATTAGCACAGGAGAGTTCCTTGGTACATCCTCCAGACAAGGAGTCTCGGACGATGGACCGCCTCAGAAAGCGGATGTAAACTTCAACGAGCTTCTCTGTAAGGTCACTGAACTATATGGCACATGTAATTCGGCTCCAGCGGGACCTAATCAGAGTATGCTGGATCACCCCCAGAGTCCATGTCGGCTGAGGACAAACGGACCTTCTCGGTTCGAATGGCCACTCTTAAGTCAATTACAAACACCTCTATGCGGCTTCTCTCCCATGCCACGGAAGGAGCGGCTAGAACTAGCGGAACAGGCATTGTCTTACGATGACAGGCCTGGCTCCGTTTCTGCGACTTTGCGGATCCCTTCAAGGCGTCCTTCGCGAACGCCCCCTTCGGTTCTATGCTTTTTGGCAAAACCGTCCGTGTACTCCAGAGCGAGAAAGACGGGAAGACGTTGTCTGCCATCGGGATCCGCTTTTCTGCTCCTCAGAGGTCCTTCTGCAGGAACCAAGGACGACAGAAGATGTGGTTCCGGAAAGCTCAACAATCCCGTTTTGCTCCGGATCCCTCGTCCTTCAGAGGCAGAGGAGGACAAGGTGGACGCTGGCCCAGTGGCGGGGGGGGGGCGAAGAATTTCGGGTCGAGGGAACCTTTTTCCAATCGACCCGCGCAGCAACCCTTAGGGGTTGCCCTCTCTGGAGACAGTCGGGGGGCACTTCTCGGAGCACCTAGCACATTGGGAGTCCATTACGACAGATCACTGGGTGCTCCGAATCATATCCAGAGGTTACTTAATTCCATTCCTAACTTCTCCTCCCCGATGTCCCACCCAATCAGAGGGAGGTAACAGCCTTCGAAATAAAGGAGCTACTAAGAAGAAGAGCCATCCAGCACGTCCCCCCTGGGCAATCCGGATCAGGCTTTTACTCCAGGTTCTTTTTGGTGCCAAAAAAGACGGGGGACTTACGGCCAATTCTCGACCTGTCCACAATGAACCTGTCAGTAGCCAAAGAAAAGTTCTGGATGGTCACCATTCAATCCATTCTCCCACTTTTACAGGAGAATGACAGGATATGCTCCATAGACCTCAAGGATGTGTACTACCACATTCTAATGGACAGGCGATCCAGGAGGTTTCCCCGCTTTCGGCTGGGAGCCAGCCATTATCAGTTCAGGGTCCTACCCTTCGGTCTCACCACAGCCCCCAGGGTGTTCACCAAGGTCATGGCAGTTGTAGCGGCCCACTTGAGGCTTCAGGGAATACAGGTCTTTCCTTACCTGGACGACTGGCTCCTAGCCGCCCCCACCAGGCATCTACTATGTTCAGCCAGGGACTACTTCCTACATCTAGCCCACCATCTAGGGATCACGATCAACCGCAAGAAATCCTCCCTTCAGCCTACTCAGATCTTGGATTTCAAAGGGGCCAGGATAGACACAATTCAGTCCAAAGTGTTTCTGATGGCGGACAGAATCCGCAACCTAAACCTTCACGTTTTGGCTCTTCTACAATCATCGGCCCCTCCAGCGGAATAAGTCCTGAGGGCTCTGGGGTCCATGACAGTGGCCATCAACCTGTCACCGATCGCACGTCTGAATATGAGAGTTCTTCAATGGCCTTACAGGTCCAGTGGTCCATCCTTTGTCACCCCTTGTCTGTCCCTATTCCTCTCAGCAGGGTTTGCAGGGAATCTCTCCATTCCAAGCACGTCTGGGATGGGCGCCCCTTCTCTATGTCCCCACCCCAAGTCACAGTGACCACGGATGAGTCTCTCCTCGGGTGGGTGGGGGCATTGCATGGGTAGATCCGTCCAAGGCACGTGGACTCACACAGAGACCTTTTTGCATATCAGTGTCCTGGAGATGAGGGCAGTGCTTCTAGCGTTGCAGGCTCTCCATTCCCTTCTTCCTCCAGGGACTATTGCAATTCAGACAGACATGTCAGTAGTCTGGTACATCAACAAGCAGGGGGGAACCCTATCTTACCCACTTTGCCGAGAGGCCATGAGAGTGTGGGAATGGGCGATATCCACCAACCTCTTTCTCATAGCAACGCACATACCGGGTCGATCAAACATTCTAGCGGACAGGCTGAGTCGAACTATCCTCTCACCTTACAAGTGGTCTCTGAACCCCTTAGTAGAGAAACAGATCTTCCTCAGATGGGGTCAACCTTGCTGTGATCTGTTCGCGTCGCCATCGAACGCAAAGTGAAGTGAGTTCTTCACTCTAATTCCCCCACCAGGGGAAGCCCCCAGAGACGCTCTGGTTCATGCTTGGCCATCCGGTCTTCTTTATGCTTATCCTCCTCTTCCGTTGATGACAAAATTCTTGCAGAAAGCTCGTCGGTTGGGGAGCAGAGTTATCCTCATAGCCCCATTCTGGCCTCGTCAAACCTGGTTCCCATGCCTACGGTCTCATCTAGTGCATCCTCCCTGGATCTTAGATCCCATTCCGGATCTGATTTCTCATCCCTTGGGATTGAAAACCTCAAACCTGGACAACCTCAAGCTCTCGGCTTGGTGGATACAGTTCCATTAATGGCTAGGACTCCCGGTATCTCATCCTCAGTTAAGGCCATCCTGGTGGCCGCTCATAAGCCTTCTACCAGGAAAGTCTACAAGAGTAAATGGAAGCGTTTTTCTATTTGGGCGGAGCATAGTAATTTGGATCCTTTTACGGCTCCTATTCCAGCAGTCCTTGACTTTCTATCCCATATTTTTCATCAAGGGGCTAGTTCTTCTACTGTTAAAGTTCAATTGACAGATGTTTCCCACTTCCATGTTGGAAACAATTTTGGCCCCCTAGCTTCCTCTAAGATTTGCAAGACCTTCCTGAAAGGAACTTTTCTGTTAAGACCCCTTGTTAAAGATACAGTTCCTCCATGGGATTTAACCCTAGTTCTCCAGGCTCTGACTGCCCCCCCCCCCTTTGAGCCTGCAGCTTCGGTCGACGTAAAGTATGTATCTTGGAAAACTGCCTTCCTGATTGCTATTACCTCAGCTAGAAGGATATTGGAGCTTCAGGCTCTTTGTAGTAAGCCTCCATACATCATTTTTCATAAAGACAGGGTTTCCCTCAGGACTAATCCCTCCTTTCTGCCTAAAGTGGCTTCCGAAGCCAACATCAACCAATCCATCAATCGGCCTGTCTTCTTTCTTAATTATCAGAACAAAAGAGAGTATAGACTTCATTGTCTGGATGTACATAGACAGTTGCGATTTTACTTACACAGAACAGCTGATTTTCGAAAACCGGATCAACTCTTTGTTTCATTTGCTAAGTCCTGTCTGGGTAAGCCAATGACTAAAGTAACCTTAGCTAGATGGATTTCCCAATGCATCCTTCTCACATACAGAAGCTCTGGTCGACCTGAGCCCCTGAGGGTTCGAGCTCACTCTACTCGTTCTGTGGCTACTTCTGCTGCCTTCTGGTCGAGGGTTTCTTTGGATGACATTTGTTCAGCAGCTACTTGGGCTTCCTCTCATACTTTTATTACACATTATAAATTGGATCTAATATCCAGAGGATGCATCTTTTGGCTCTGCAGTGCTCCGGAATATCCTTCCATGAGGACCTCCCAAGTTGTTGGTAGCTGGGGACTCTGTCCCACAGGTTGCTGATCAAATGAAGTTAACTACTTCAGATAAAGAAGTTATGTACTCACCATAACGTTCCATCTGAGTAAGTAACTTCATTGTCAGCAACCAACCCTCCTCTATCCCCCGGACCTTTAGTTCGTTCTTGAAGGATCATATGTCACTTTCCAGATGACATCAGGTGGAACGTTCAAGTAGTTTTTCCTTGTGTTCTAGTAATGTCCTATGATACTATGGCAAACTCGATCTGAGGGTTAGAGGGAGGTGGCAGGGCATTATGGGTAGGGGAGGAGCTTGGAGCTCTGATCTTTGGCTAGGAAAGCTGCCGGCTCGGGTCCGATACCCACAGGTTGCTGACAAATGAAGTTACCTACTCAGATGGAACGTTATGGTGAGTACATAACTTCTTTTTTTGTTGTCTCATCTCAATCCCCTTATTCAAATGTTCAAATGTATTTTTCAAGTTGTATGTACAAATACTGGTCGCTCGCCCATAATATTTCTTATTCTGTTGTCAGCCACTAATATGTTCCAATTCTTACTTAATATTTGTTGAACAGTGTATACCTGGGGGTTGTATTCCAATACAGATGCCATTTTGTAATGGGCAGCTTTATAGTTACTATCTTCAATGTTACTGGATAAACTTTTACCTAATATAGGTTGGTATTTCTTTCCCCATTCACTAATTACAAACTGTTTAACATCATCCAGCATTGGTAAGGGGTACTCCCTCTCAACAAAAAAATGACCTAATGATGTTTATTTCTTCAACCATATCTTTGTACCTGGAGGTCATTCTAGCTGCCCTTATATGTTCATCATCATCCCTCTTGGGTGAAAACTACTATAATCTAAGTAGTTATTGGAAAAAGTATTTTTCCTATAAATTCATGACTTAAATCCTGTGGGTGTGCTGGAAGTGTACGTATCTAAATAAGCTATACCATCTACATTGATGTTATACGTAAACTTCAAATAACTAGTCGTATTATTTAAAAAAGCTACAAATTCTTCTATCAGTTCCTCCGGCCCTTCCCTTAATATAAATAAGTCATCCAGAAATCTTCAATAATGTTGTACATATTTATAGTAAGGGCTTTTGAAAAGATGTGTACTTTCCCAGTCCAGCATCACAAGATTGGCAAAAATGGGGGCACAAGATGTAGTTATGGTCTAGAACTATAGCCATCAATTCCATGAGCAGGCCTATCTGATCCCAGTTTAAATCAGAGACGTTTCTCATGCTATTACAAAAGGCTGCTAAGCCTTCATCTCTAGGGATGCATGAAAATAAGACTCACATCAACAGTGATGTATATTAAGTTCTCCTTCCATCTATCAGTGGTAAGGCTCCCAAAAACACCCTTGAGTCCTTTACCAAATGGGGAACCTTGGTGCATCTATCACCCTGCCTATAGGGAAAGCTTTTGACAAACTGCCAGATACAATCGGACAGAAAGGGGGATCTACTACACTTTTGTGGACTTTTGGTATCCCTACTATTGTTGCCATCAAAGGATGTTCCACTTTTATGAAATTGTATAATTCATTAGTTATACGATTATCTAGAAGAAATTCTTCCAAGTACATATCAACCCTTCTGTATCCAGTATTAATCTCGTTTATAGAGACACTGTCATAATTGCCTGATTCGAGTAATAATTTATACATCTTGGATATGTAATCCATTTTGTCGTATAATACAAACCCCCCCCCCCCCCTTGTCGGGCTTCATGATTTTTATATACTATGATCCCTTCTATAGTTCTCTAACATCCTATCTTCCTCATCTATTAGATTATTTCCTAATTTCTTAAATTGTATTTCACTATACAATTTATATATTTCACTGGTAACAACTTTTTCATACAAAGCCACGTTAGGATGGGCAGGGAGGGATATATGTACTCTTTTTATTCAGTTCTACCTTTTCAGTAGCTTTTGTTCTATCTTGAAATATTAAAGCTAAATTTATTTTCCTAAGAAATAATTTAATTTCAGAAAGACAATCTACTACTCTAAATTTAGGCTTAGGGATATATTTCATACTTTTAGAAAACAATTCAAAATGCGTTTTATTAACTTCCACGTTGGTATAGTTGTATATTTTAAAGTTGTC
The DNA here is from genome assembly GCF_019279795.1 of Protopterus annectens. NCBI lineage: Eukaryota > Metazoa > Chordata > Ceratodontiformes > Protopteridae > Protopterus > Protopterus annectens. Next base: position 1,260,394,491 of record NC_056747.1, on the reverse strand, counting down.
AAAACTATTCATGATCCCTTCATGAGTACATATAATGGGGTGGTCATCAGTAACCCCTTCTGAAACTACCATCTGTTGTATTTTCCCCTGTTCTGTCCTTGATTCCACCTCTGCGTCCAGGTTGGTATATTCTGTTTCCATCTGTGTTTCCGTTCCTTCCCCATATACTGTGCTTGTCCCTGTACCCTGTGAAAATGTGAATCACTATGCTCATCGAGTTCTTGGTCATTTTAAAATCTTGTTCCTTCATTATTGTCGAGCCTTCCTACCTTCACATCCAATGTTCTTCACTCCTTCCAATGATATGCCCCTTTACATTTGTATTGCTCCATATCCCTTCTTAATTTTTTACATTTTTTAGAAAATGCTTTCTCTGCTTTATTATCTACTGTATTGAATTGCTTAAAGTACAGTTTCTCCCATTGTTTAAATATCAAGTCATTAATAATGCGATTGTTCCATTTCTCAACTTCCATTAATGTACACATCCTCTCATCATTCTTTTTATAAGAAGCTTCATGTATTGAAATCCAAATCCATTGAACAATTCCGTGAACTCACTACAAATAGCATCATTCAAAACAATACCCACGGGAGCCTTGAAAAGCCTCAGTCCCAGTGGTACAATGTTACAAGTTAAACATTTATCAAAGTAGGTCAGACAGGTATCTGAACTTCTGAGTTTCATTGTCGCACCTAAAAAGACAAAAAAAAAAAAAAAACAGAAGACTAGGCATGTGGCCTGTTCCTTGGCAGCTAGGGAAAATGAGTGGATAGACTTCTCACAGAGGTTGTTCAAAGATGTAACGTCTTTGGAACCTCCCTCCTTTGGGTCTCCAGAACCACAGGCTACTCCCCAAAAACCTACCCTGTTTTTCTCCTCTTCTGAAGAACAGAACTGTGACTCTGATCATTCTGTGGACTGTTCCTCTCAGTTGTGCTATCCAGGACAAATCTCTTTTGATAGACTGTCACCAGCTTCCCCTATTGAGGAAGCTTCCTCCAGGGAGACTATACAGAACATGAAGAAATGCTTTGAGTGGCAGTCCATGCAGATGTCTGATGTCCAGAAGAGGTATTACACCCTCTTGGAAGTGGGTACCCCCTTCTCCAGTCCCTCCTGTCCTTGAAGCTGTCCAGGATACCTTTCAGTCCACCTCTTCTGCACCTCACTCTCAACCACCAGCTCCTAAAGGACCAGGCAGGTGTTTCAAGGTGCCCGGTGACCTAAAATATAAGAATCCAGTGGCAGACCACTCTGCAGTATCTCTGTCTTCTTCAGATGAGCCTTTCAAGCTTCTGCCAAATGCTAATACCCCTGTCCATGGGCAAAGATGATAGGGCTGTGGGTAGAAAGGGAAATAAGGTTTACGCATCAGCTACCATTGTCTTTAGTGCAATTAAATACCACTGAAATGATAAAGTATTTGATGTCTGTCTTGCATTCCTTAAATAATTAATATTGGACCCTCTTGCAGCAGAGTCTAAAAATCAAATGCAGAGCTTACTATCTCAGGCTACTCAAATTGCTGGACACAGAATTAAATGCAGTTATGATGTTGTGGATGATGCTTGGGCAGCTGCCACTGGATCTATTCACAGATACATGTGGCTTTGCAGCCAGCCTGTCCCTGAGGATTACAAATTAATAAATGTTAAGTTGTCTATCTCGCCTTCATTCTTGCTGGATGGGTTCGGAGCCGACCTCGGCTCCGACTCGGCCACTCTAAAAGCTCGAGAGTTGGTTCCACCGGCTCGAGGCTCCCCTTATATCCCACAATGCTAGGCGTGAGTTACCTCAGATCTCGTTTGCCGCTACAGCTATCGAGACGCGTTGCTTCACCGGCTTCAGGTTAGTGTAGGAACTAGTTTAAAAAGTTGAATTTAAACCCTTTAATTTAGTTTTCCTTACAGTTTCCCCTTACCTTTAAGGTCTTTTATCCCTTTAATCTAGTTTTTCTTTAATTTTTTACCTAAGAACTTATAGTTCTTCCCTTAGGCCTTCGGGTCCTCCTATTCCCTTGGAGTGTGTGTGTTTTTGTAGGGAATTTATACATTAAACAACTAAATTCTTAGTTTATTTTCTGTTTTTAGTTTTTTAAGTGTAATCGGTGTGCTTGTGTTTGTGTGTGGTTACACTTGTTCCTTGTCATGTCCAAGGATTCGAAGGTCTCAGGCTTCAAGAAGTGTGACTCGTGCTGTCAGAAAATGTCTCTGACAGACGGTCACACTTCTTGTGTGTACTGCCTGGGACCTTTACACCTGCAGGACTCTTGTGCTGTTTGCCATGGCTTCAGCCCAAGAGTCCTGCAGGAAAGAAAAAATAAACTTATTTTAAGAGGTTTACTTAAGCCTGAGGGTTCCCTTACTGTTCCTTTGGGAAAACCCTCCAAGGCTTCTAGGTCTTTGGCTCCAGCATCTGAGCCGAGACCTAAGGCTTCGAAACCTCCGTCTACATCGGCTCCGGCTGGAGCCGATGAGTCTCAGACTGTAGTTTTCTCGGCTCCGGCTGGAGCCGAGGTATTGGAAATTCCTTTGTCGGTTCCGACTAGACCCTCGGAACCGACATCTAGAAAGAGGTCCAGGTCACCGTCCCTTGGCTCCATTCATTCGGCTCCAGCATCTCCCTTGCTGTCTGAACGGAGCCATAGATCTCACTCCTCTAGGTCATCGAGGCTTTCGGACCATGACCTTCAGAGGGTAGTGAGTCGACTTCTTAAGTCCGAGGCACTGGCCCAAATGCTTCAGAGCCCGACTCATCAGTCGATGCCTGACCCTGTCCCCCATTATGTTCCTCCTCCGACTCCGTTGAGCTCGGAGCCAAGACGTTTCGGAACCGAGACTGTGGTAGCGTTGGAGCCGATACAGATGTCTTCGGCTCCATCGTCGGCTCCGATTTCTTCCTTAGAAGAATCTTGGCGCCGGACTTCCCTCGTCGGCTGCGAGGGGGTGAGTGGCATCGGACCCTTGTCCGACCCCTCCCTCTCGGAGCTTCGGCGCTGGGGAGTTCGGCTCCGACATCGGCCTCGGAGCCATCACTGTCGGTGCCGAGGGAGGTTTTTAGCTTTTCGGAGCGGGGACCTCTGGCTCTGCCTGACAGGGGTGCGTTCAAGGTCATGCGGAGTGTGTTGGAACCTGGTTCAACTCCACAGTCGGCTCCGTCCGCCCCTCCCTCTTCGGTGCCTCAGGTCAAGTCGACTCACTCCCTCATTCCAGACCGCAGAGAGCCAGCTCCTCAAGAATCCCCTGTGGGGATCTCATCCTCTTCCGAGGCCTCTCCTGATTTGGCAGAAGAGCCCCCTCGGAAGAGAAAGTGTAAGAGGAAACGCATAGACTCACCTGAGTCCGTCACCTCTGACACAGATTTAGAGGATTCCGAGGGTTCCCCCCATTCCCCTTCTGAAGATGTCTCATTTGCAGACATTCTAGAAATCCTCAAGCAGAGGGGAAATTGGCCAGCCCTCAACCCTTCGGAGGATGAATCTGTGTACCTTGAGGCGTTTGGCTCTCGCCCTTCCACCTCCTGGGTGTCTCCCCCCTTTGACCCCCTCATGCAGGTGGTAGCAAAAAAGGCATGGACGGCTCCTGACTCAGTGGACCCCACTCCCAGGAGACCCTCAAAATTTATCACGGCACCAACAGATAAACAATTTCTGACAAAAGGAGTTTCTGTGGATGCTATGGTGGTTGCTGCTGCCACTAAGAAGGAACTAGCTGATCCTTCAGTGCCTGTCCATCCACCTAACAAGGAATCTAGGTCTATGGACAGGTACGAGAAGCGGATGTTCTCGTCAGCCACCTTTGCTATGCGTTAAGCTGAATTACCTATGCCATTTTACTCGTCTTCAAAGGGACTTGATCAAAGAAGCGAGTGACATGTTGAAGGATCCTACGGCTGCGGGTTTTCAGGATAAGATGAACACTCAGCTGGCTACCCTGAACTCCATAGCTAACTCCTCCATGCGCCTCCTCTCTTATGCGGCTGATGGAGCGAGCAGGGCCGCAGGGACAGGTGTGGCCTTACGCAGGCATGCCTGGATGCGGCTATGCAACTTTGCGGACCCCTTTAAAATGTCATTCACTAATTCCCCGTTTGATGGATCATCTCTTTTTGGTCCTCAAGTGAAAGAAACCTTGACTAGGTGCGAGACAGATGGCAAGACTCTTTCTGCCGTCGGAGTCTGTTTCTCCACTCCTTCTAGGCCTTACCCCAAAGGCCAGAAAAGTGGAAAAATGTGGTTCCGAAAACAATCTCAAGGGACTTCGCCTGACGCACAGAGTCAGTTCCCCACCAGAGGCAGAGGGGGGAACAACAATGGTAGACGTCGCCCTCGAGGCAGGGGGGGTCCGCAGAACCAGGGCAATCGAGAAGCCTTCTCTGATAAGCCCTTTCAGCATCCCTGAGGTGTTGCCTGACTGCCCACCTTCGGAGGCAGTCGGGGGAAGATTGTCTCTGTACCCAGAAGCCTGGCTATCCCTGACTCAAGACAAATGGGTACAGTCCATCATTTCCGAAGGCTATTCCATTCCCTTCGTTCGCATTCCAAACCAATCAAAAAAATCCCTTCCAGATGTTCCACCCGCTCAAAGGGATCTTGCAGCTTTGGAAATTTCAAAGCTGCTTGCAAAAAGAGCAATTCAGCCAGTTCCAGCAGACCAGCAAGGATCCGGAATCTACTCCAGGTTCTTTTTAGTTCCAAAGAAAACAGGGGACTGGAGACCAATTTTGGATCTCAGTATCTTGAACAAGTCAGTCAAGAAAACAAGATTTCGGATGGTCACGCTGCAGTCCATCCTTCCCCTATTGGGAAAGGGAAACTGGATGTGCTCTATAGACCTTCAGGATGCGTACTATCACATAAAAATGAACAGACGCTCTAGAAGATTTCTACGCTTCAGGCTGGGAACCAGTCATTTTCAATGCAGGGCCCTGCCTTTTGGTCTCACCACTGCCCCCCGGGTGTTTACCAAATGCATGGCAGTGGTAGCTTCTCACCTGAGACGTCAAGGATTCCAGGTGTTTCCATATTTGGACGACTGGCTCCTCACAGCTCCCACCAAGCATCTTCTTCTAATGGTCAGGGACTACACCTTTCGCATTTGTCAAAATTTAGGCATTTCAATAAATTGCGAAAAGTCTGTTTTGTCGCCTTGTCGTACTATTACCTTCATAGGCGCAAATCTAGACACAGTCAACATGTCTGCGAGACTAACAGATCAGAGAATAACAGACATACACAAACTGGTCTCGCTCCTCTTCAGCAGCAACAGAATCAAAGCCAGGTTAGTTCTGAAAGTGTTGGGGATTATGGCGGCTGCCATACCTCTGCTTCCATTAGCCAGATTCCACATGAGAATCCTTCAATGGATGCTCTTCACACAATGGTCATACCAGCAACTTCCGATGTCCCACACCATTATGATTACACAAACATGCAGAAATCATCTTCTGTGGTGGATGTCTTCCCCTCAGCTCTTATTGGGAAGACCCTTTGTTCCTCCCCCTCCGGTTGCTACTCTGACAACGGACACCTCCCTGATCGGGTGGGGGGGGCATTATCAGGGCAGAACTGTCCAGGGCACATGGCAACCAGTCGAATGCCACTTGCACATAAATGTTCTAGAGATGAGAGCAGTGCTTTTAGCGTTGCAAGCCCTTCAAGACTCTCTTCCCTTGGGAACGATAGCAATCCAGACGGACAATATGTCTGTAGTGTGGTATATCAACAAACAAGGCGGAACCAGGTCCTACCCCTGTGTCGAGAAGCACTCAGACTGTGGCAATGGGCGATTTCTTCTCAGCGGTTTCTGATAGCAACGCACATCCCCGGGAAGTCCAATCAAATCGCAGACAAGTTGAGCAGAGCTATCCTCATGCCTCACGAGTGGTCTCTGAAAGACTCTGTTGTGAGAGAAATTTTTCTCAAGTGGGGTCAGCCTTGCTGCGACCTTTTTGCTACTCCCCAAAACAGCAAGTGCAGAGATTATTTCACCCTATTCCCTTTACCAGGCCAACCCAGCAGAGACGCTCTAGTCCAAGTTTGGCCCCGGGGACTTCTGTATGCATTTCCTCCCTTCCCACTAATCTCTCAAGTGAATACAGAAAGCTATCGCTCAGAAGGCCTCGTTGATCCTCATTGCTCCTTACTGGCCTCGACAAGTTTGGTTCCCCTTTCTTCATCATTTTCTGTTGGAGCGACCTTGGCATCTGGACCTAGTTCCAGATCTTTTGATCCATCAGTCGGGTCAGTTTCATCGCTCCCTTCCCTCTCTGAACCTCACTGCTTGGTTCCTCCAGTTCCAACCTTAGCCAGGCTTCCTCAAATATCTCACTCTGTCCGAGATATTTTGATAGCTTCCATAAATCTTCCACTCGAAGATTTATTTGAGTAAGTGGAAACGTTTTGCCTATTGGGCTCAAGGAAGGGACATAGATCCTTTCACTGCTTCCATCCAAATGGTCCTTGATTTCCTAGCTGAACTCTTCCATGCAGGTTCATCTCCTTCTACTCTTAAAGTTCAACTGGCAGCTATTTCTAACTTTCATGTGGGCATTTCAGAGTCTGCCATAATGTCTCACAAGCTTTGCAAAGCCTTTTTGAAAGGAGTTTTTCTACTCAGACCTCCTATAAGAAATCCTCCTCCTCCTTGGGACCTAAATTTAGTTCTTAGTTCTTTGATTCTTCCCCCTTTCGAACCTGCAGCCTCCTGTTCTTTAAAATTGCTATCATGGAAGACTCTCTTTCTGGTAGCTATTACTTCAGCTAGAAGAGTTTCAGAACTTCATGCACTCAGCTGTCGACCTCCTTATCTGTTGTTCCATAAGGACAGGGTATCTTCTGAACCAACCCGTCCTTTTTACCTAAGATAGCCTCGTCTAACCTTAATCAAAGCATTGATCTCCTGTGTTTTTCCAGAATATTCTAATAGGTCTGAACAAAATTGCATTGGCTAGATGTTCATCGTCAGTTAAGGTACTATTTGGATAGAACCAAACAATTCAGAAAATCTGACCAGCTGTTTGTCTCCTATGCAGAAGGCAGAAAGGGACTTTCAGTTTCAAAGGTATCATTATCTAGATGGCTAACATCTCTGATTTCCCTTGTTTATGAAATTAGACACCAAAAGCTGCCTAACAAACCTAAAGCCCATTCTACCAGAGCTTTGGCTACTTCTATAGCCTTCCAAGACAGACTGCCTATTGACACCATTTGTGCAGCGGCTACTTGGGCTACTCCTCACACTTTCATTTCTCATTATAAGTTGGATTTAACTTCTAGGCATAGAGCTAACTTTGGTTCCACTGTTCTCAAGAGTCTGTTCCGTTAGGCCACCCAGGACAAGGTGCTAGGGGCCGGTCCCATCCAGCAAGAATGAAGGCGAGATAGACAACTTAACATATAGAAGTTATGTTCTTACCATAACGTTCCATGTTAGTTGTCTTCTTCTCGCGTCCCACCCTCCTTCCCCCTGGCCTGGACAGACCTAGAGGAGTTTGATTGTGACCTCTCTTTCTACCACCTCTTTACTTTAGGTATATGCTCTGCTGTGCATATTTCCTAGATCAGGATGTAGGTCACCCTTCTCTTCACCCTTGTTTATAGAGGTGGACTTTGTTTCTAGTTATTCTGCTACTATTATAAGCTGGGCCTAGCTTACAAATGAGATCTGAGGTAACTCACGCCTAGCATTGTGGGATATAAGGGGAGCCTCGAGCCGGTGGAACCAACTCTCGAGCTTTTAGAGTGGCCGAGTCGGAGCCGAGGTCGGCTCCGAACCCATCCAGCAAGAAGGCGAGAAGAAGACAACTAACATGGAACGTTATGGTAAGAACATAACTTCTATTTTTAGACTCTGTCTTGGACAGAGACTTACTGTTTGGTCCTCAGGCTGCCAGAATGTTCAAAACTGTCCAAGACCTATGTAAGGCCATGAAAGACTGCAGACAGATTCTACTCTCTTCAGTTCCTAGTTACCATAGGAACTACCCTTCTAAATCTACTCCTCCCTTTAGAAAGGATACTAGGACATCTCAGAAACAAAGGGAAACCCTTAGGAAAAGGTACTCAGAGAAAAAAAAACAGGGAACCTCCAGTGGGGGAGGCCTTCCATTGGAAGTAAAAATCTGTGATGTGACTACCTCTGTAACACTCTTCCCATGCCGTCAGTCCCCTTACTCTTCTTTCCCAAAGACTGTTGCTGCCCTTGGCCAGGTGGGAAGTATTACCACAGACACGTGGGTTCTGTCCGTCATCAAGGATGGCTATGCCACATCTTGGGAAAATATTCCCCGTCTGAAAGGCATGCTGCAACCTACTTAAAACCAAATAATCCCTTCTGGCTGCCATTATATTAAGACTTTAATCGGGGCGCCATCAAGCAAGTCTCAAGACTTCGTGGGAAAAGGGTTTTACTCCAGGATTTTTCCTAGTCACCAGGAAAGAAGGGCAGTAGTGACACATTCTAGACTTGTCCCTCTTAAACACTTGAAGGTTCCAGCTTTCAGAATGCTCTCTCTCTTCAAACTCTTCTGTCTTTCATCCTCCCCCAAGCTTTCAGTGTCACTAGATCTGAAGGACACCTACCAACACATTCCTCCTTGCAGGAGATTCCTCACATTTTTATCTGGTTCTTCCCATTTTCAGTTCACTGCTCTTGTCTTGTGGTCTTTCCCCAGCTTCAAGAGTGTTTGCAAGTGGAAAGCTCCACTAGTAGCTTTCTGTTGCACTCAAAGTATCCAGATTTTCCCCTCTCTGGACAACCTACTGATCCAGGCTGTCTCTTCAGCATCTAAACATCACCCTCCAACTTCTGACAGGTCTGGGTTTTAGTGTAAACTACAAAAAAATCCCACATAGTCCCTACACAGGATCTTTTTTTCCTGGGCTGCAGACTGGACGCACAGAAAATGCATGCCTTCCTCCACCAGGAGAAAGTTCAGTCTGTCCATTTTTCTCCAATATCTCTCCACCATCCATTGCTTAGCCAAGGGAGATGGTAAGGACTTAGGGGTTCATGGCTCCCACCATCCATATGCTCCACTTGACAAGACTTCACATGAAAAACGACCAAAAGTAACCAGTGTCAGTTGTAATTAAAGGGGGGAAATGTCCAGAAAATACACTGTAAGCAGCAGGAATCACCTGTAGTCAGCCAACTCTTCAGTACAAGCTGTTTTTATTCTTCCACATAAAAAACACAGAGATCGAGTGCTTTCATCCCCTGGAACTGGGGACTTCATCAGAATCTAATTGCACTCCATGATGCATTCATTTAAATACTGTTTAAAATGATGTTGCCACCCTTCACAGTCATTTAAAGGTACCACTACAATAATTACTCCAGGTAAAATATACCAACAATGAACATTATGACAAAAAACATCATTTGTAAAAGAAGAAACTTTTCACATTCCAAAACATTCATTAAATATGAACTTCGAAAACTTTCTAAAGTTAATATTCAAAAAATATTGTATCCTTTAACTTGCTCTTAAAATGCTGTAAAATTAATTTTTTGGAATGTGAAAAGTTTCTTCTTTTACAAATTTTTTTTGTCAAAATGTTTTTTGTCATAATGTTCATTGTAGTATATTTTACTTGGGAGTAATTATTGTAGTGGTACCTTTAAATGACTGGGAAGGGTGGTGAAATCATTCATTTTAAACAGTATTTAAATGAATGTATCATGGAGTGCAATTAGATTCTGATGAAGTCCCCAGTTCCAGGGGATGAACGAGCTCAATCTGTGTGGTTTTTATGTGGAAGAAGAAGAGTTGGCTGACTACAAGACTTCACATGAGAAAAATCCAATGGTACCTGAAAATCTGTGTGGTCCTAGCAATGTCACCCCTTAGATGCCCTGATTCCCCCTCCCTTATCTCAAAAAGGAGCTGCTGTGGTGAAAGGGACAGGTCATTCTCAACCCAGGACTGCCATTCACACTACCTCCTCTTCAGCAGGTTCACACAGACACCCAAGACGAGGCATTGGGTTCATGGACAGGATCACAGAGTGCAAGGGAAATGGTAACTTCACTTCCTGAAGGAACATATCAATATGAAAGAAATCCAAGCTCTTCTGCAAACTCTTCGTTTTCAGCCACCTCTGGAAACCTGGGCCATTCCTAGTGTATACAGACAATACCACAGTCATGTAGTATATAAACAGAGCAGCTCCAGGTCTTCTCAACTTTGTATGTTAGCACAGGAGACATGGAACTTGGCAACCCAAATGAACATCCATGCTCACAGCCACAAACATCCCTTCTCAGGAAGATTTGGTAGCGGACTCCCTGAGTGAACTTTGAACAGAGAGGTGTTCGAAATGATCATCCTTCATTCAAAGTAAACTTTGTCAATTAGGACCAGGCACGTTAATCTAAATGAAATTCCGTGCATCTACTCCTTGAGATTTGCATACAAAGTAAAACGACACACACAAGTAAAAGAATGACACAACTAACGTGTACAGTCCTACTTCTAGTACCCATACAGAAGATTAGAAAAAAGAATTTCCTTAAATACAGAGTAAGTATACCCTCCTCTAAGTTATAACTGCCCTATTTAAATAAGACACATTACATATTGCACCTTGCCTAAGTTGTCTAATATTGCACTTGATAGGGATAATATAAATAAATATTACACTTGCTTGGAATTTGTGAGGTACAAGTTATACAACAGACTACAGATGTTTGTGAAATAAAAATTGACTTAATGTCCAGTTGTCTGGGACTTGTGCCTGAGTTCAGAAGTCTGATCATTGTTTGTTAGAAACTGCTGTTGAATCCAATAGTCCTGCAGTGGATGCTGCAATATCTTCTTCCTGATGCCAGATGCTTAAATAGTATGTGTGCTGGATGCATGCTGTCTCTTATTGTTTTGGTGGTTCTCCTTATGCTTCTTTCAGAGTAAAGTTGTTGTAATGATGCAAGATTGGTACTCTACTGTCTCTGCAACCCTCACCACTGTCTGTAGTGCCTTCTTTCCTTTAGCTGTACAACTACCAAACCATACTGTGATGTGGCTGGTGAGGATACTCTAAAGAGCACATCTGTAGAAGGTGGAGAGGATATGTGGCGGGAGCTTAGCTTTCTTCAGCCTTTTCAAAAAATGGAGGCATTGATGCACTTTCTTAACCAACTGGCTGGTGTTAATCGGCCACGAGAGTTTCTCTGATTATGTGTATGCCAAGGAATTTCATACACTTAACCCTCTCTACACACTCACCATTTATTGTGAGCACTGGGTGGTTTTTCTTTTTCCTGAAGTCGTATCCTCTCTCATCTTGCTTACATTCAGGTCAAGGTTGTTCCCCTCACACCAGCTGATCAGAGATGCCGCCACCTGTCTATATGCTCTTTCATCCTCCTTTGTGATGAGCCCCACACCTGTGGTATTGTCAGCAAACTTGATGATACAATTGGACTTGTGCTTTGCATAGCAGTCGTGTGTTCAAGATGGTGACTAGACTAAGAACACATCCCTGTGGAACTCCAGTGATGCACTTTGATGTGTTTTTACCTAAACTCACTCTGTGGCCTCTTAATCAGGAATTCCAGGATCCAATTACAGCGATGTTTACTGACTGCTGTATACCAGTTTTTCTGTCAGCTGCATTGGTACCACCATATTAAATGCTGAACTGAAATCTATGATCAGAATCTTCACATAGTTGTCATTGCCCTCAAGATGTTCAAGAGTTGTGTAGTGCTAATGAAGTGGCATCAGCTGTTGATCTGTTGACTCTGTAAGCAAACTGCAGAGGGTCAAAATCTGGAGGTAGGCACAATGACAAATGCCTTTTGATCAGCCGCTCAAAACATTTTCGAACAACTTATGTCAGAGCAACTGGTCTATAGTAGTGGAGGCCGGAGGGGGAGGTTTTCTTAGACAATGGAATGATGTTGGTTTCCCTGTAGCATGAGGGTACTTTGCCATGGCAAGAGAGGTATTAAAATTTCTGAGTATTATGCACAGTTCAACAGCACATCCTTTTAACACCTTGCCCAGTATATTGTCTGGGCCAGCAGCCTTCCTGGGGTTCACCTTCCATAGTTCTCTTCTCACCTTCTCTCTACTGAGTTTGAGCACAGTATCCTTCTCATCAGTGTGCAGCTTTAGTGCAAACCTGTTTCTCTCCTCAAATCTTCCAAAGAAGTTATTCTGAATGTCCAGGAAATTGATGCTATCCTCACACTGTGCTGACTTGATTTTTGTAGTCTGTGATCTCCTCTATGCCTTGCCCATAATCTCCTTGCATCCCCTCATGTCGTCAAAGTGGCTCTGCACCCTTCTGCTGTACTTCCTCTTTGCCTCCTTTATACCGCTCCTCAAATTGCCTCTTGCTTCCCTTAAGGATATTTTGTCCTTAGCCCAGTCAGCTGCATTTCTTGCCTCCAGACGCTCATATACCTTGAGAGTGAGCCATGGCTTCTGGTTAGCTCTGATAGTGCTGCTGTTGGTGCTTGTTACTTCATCAGTGCAGTTTGAAATGTATGACATCACAACCTTTGTGTATTCATCTATATTCAGATGCTGATTAACTGTGGCTGCCTCCTTGAATATATCCCTGTTTGTTCTTTCAAAGCATCCTTGGAGGGCTTCCATGGTACCCTTTGGCCAGACCCTGATTTGTTGCTTTGTAGGTTTCTCTCTAACTAGTGCTGGTTTGTAGGCTGTTGATGGCAAGATGGTGTAATGGTCAGTTTCCCATTTGTGGACGTTGCAGTGCCTTGCAGGCTTCCTTTAAGTTTGTATGTACGTTCTCCAGGATATCATCGCTCCTAGTTGGAACATCCACGTACTGATGGCAGTGTGGGAGTACCTCTTACAGATGTTCATCGTGTTTCACTGTTGCAGTCATTACACTTGGGTTATCCTGCTGGCAGGCTACCCTCAGTCAGTCTGAATTCCAAAGTCCTTGTCCTGTGTCGGTTGTGGTCGCCTATTCCCTGACGTCAGTGCACCAGGGGTATACAAGATGCAGCCGACGCCATTTTCTTCAGTCTGTCTTGCTGCGCGGTGCCCGAAGCAAAAGTAGTTCGCAAGTGCTGGTCGGCCGACTCCTGAGATTTTTGAAATTGAATTTCAGAACCGAAGTCTTCAATAAAGCTAAGTACCCCATTGGGGAAACTTTTTCTTGCTCCAGACCGATGTCAGTAAAAGTTAACAATTGTATTTCTTGTGGGAAGCAAATACCTCATAAGGATTTCCACTCTTACTGTATTCCTTGCCTAGGCACTGACCACGACGTTGCTAGTTGTCGGTTTTGTGCTAGATTCAACCAACGCACTATTAAGAGTCTGTTTGATTTTGCTTTACATTACTTTGGCCTAAGATTTAACTACATAATGTCGTCTGAACAACCGACGACCGGAATTCATAAAAAACACAGACACAAAGAAAAGGACAGGCATCTGAGGTCCAAAACCGACGATGAAGCCTCTTCTAGGCCAGTCGCCGGTTCTCAGTGAGGCAATTTCGCAGCCCCTGACACCCGCTACCTCAGAGCCACAGGCTGCCTCCGACTCCCACGTGGAGACAACTAGGCCTCTGGAAACTCAAGGTATTCGGCCTACGGAAACTATTCCCTCAGATGGGTCCGGATCCGCTGAGCAGGCATCGGCTTCTGAGGGTGTTTTCAGACCTTCACAGCTTACTATTATGTCCACTTCAGCAGACAAGGCAAAGTCTAAAACACCATTAAAGACAAAGAAACAAGTACAGCATTCTCCTGGACAGTCATCCATGCCAAAGAAACAGATGCTTAAAATGCACAGGCCCCTTGCTATCCCCCCTGTACTAGATTTCGTTGATGTTTTTTCTGAGTCCAGTTTGTTTCCAGATTCTTTACCCCCTGCACCAGTCAAGCCAGATAGGTACTGCAGGGTCCCAGATTCTCATATATTTCTTTATAAAAATCCTGCTGCTGACGCAGAAACAATTTCTCAGGGTCCCAAAGGGGTCAAGGCTTCCACTGCAAAAAAACATGTTCCCTCTGATAGGGATTCTAGAGCACTGGATAGCTACTTTAGCTGTAAGGGCTTTAAACTGCCAGTTTCACATGATTAAATATCAACAATATCTAATGTCTTTGCTAAAACAGAAAATGCTTACAAGCTCAGAAGGTCCTGACAATAAGGAAATGCAGGATTTATTGCATGCAGCTGAACAAGTGGGAAAGCATACTCTGCAATGTGGTTTTGATTCATTAGAGGCTTCTTGCAGAGCCGCAGTTACAGGCTCTGTCATTCGAAGGCATGCTTGGTTAAAAGAACAAAGTTTACCTGATCATGTTAAAGCAAAATTATTGGCTGCTCCATTACGGCATGATACTTTGTTTGGTGTTAAGGCAGAAGAGGTGTTAAAGAAAATGGAGGATAAAGCAAAATCAATGCAGACAGCAAAGGATTTCTTGCAGGTTCAGCCACCTAGATTTAGCAGGAACTGGCCTTCTAAAAATTGGTCCTTTCCAGTGTCAGACATGCCACAAAGAGGCAGATACAGACACCCAAGAGGCATATCTCAGCCCCAAGGCTCATACAGACCTAAACAATGGGGTACTGCAGCCCCCAAAGACGGAGAAGACAAATCACAACCTTATAGGAAACAGTCCCAATGACTTCCCTCTACAAAAGCATAGCACTTACCTTTTGACAGCACCCTTAGGGGGAAAACTAGCTCTCTTCTCACAAAATTGGCACATGATCACCCAGGACAAATGGGTACTGAATATTGTTTCTCAGGGTTACAGGTTCCACTTTCACACCCTCCCAAGGTCAAAAGGTATGCCAGACCTGCCACAAAACCAATGGACAGAGGCACAAAAACAAATTTCTGCACTCATGGACATGAGAGCTATTCAAAAAGTACCACAGCAAGAACAGGGGCAAGGATTTTACTCAAGACGTTTCTTGGTACCCCGAAAGGACAAAGCCTGGAGACCAATGGTGGACCTGTCATTTCTAAATACTTTCTTGGATGTTCCAAAATTCAAAATGTTGACACTGCAGCAACTTCTATCCATGCTGGGCAAGAAGGCTTGGCTAGTTACTTTGGACCTCAAAGAGGTATACCTGCATGTCCCAATCAGACAATCTTGCAGAAGATACCTCAGATTTATAGCTGGCTCAATGCATTACCAATTCTCTGCACTGCCCTTTGGCTCATCTACTGCGCCCAGGGTCTTCACAAAATGCCTGGCATCAGTAATTGCATTTTGCAGACAAAAAGAAATTCAAATATATCCCTACTTGGACGACTGCCTTATTCAAGCAGAAAGCAAGGACATTCTATTAAAGCATCTGGCGTTTGTAAAAAGATTACTAATTTGCCTAGGGTACACAGTAAATGAAAAGAAATCAAAACTAGTGCCCCCTCAAGAGATATTCCTGGGTGCAAGCTTAAATACAACTGCCCTATTGGCTTATCTCACGCCAGACACACCAAGGCAACTGACTCATTACTTCCAAATGATGGCAACAAAGACCCAGTTACCTGTAAGAAAAATTCTGCAGGCTTTGGGCTTCATGGCATCCTGCATTCTGCTAATTCCATATGCAAGACTGCATGTGAGGAAGCTACAATGGTATCTAAAAAGTGTTTGGATTCAACATTGCCACAGCCTGGAAACAATAATTACTCTCATTCCCTGCCTGCAACAGTAGTTTCGGTGGTGGGCACTGGCCTGTCACCACAACAAAGGACAGCCATTCACTTTACCCACAGCCAGGCAGACACTAACAACGGATGCATCAGACTATGCCTGGGGGGCACACATGGCAGGAAAATATATTCAGGGCTCGTGGCCCGCAATCCAAATGCATCTTCATATCAATCAAAAAGAGATGCTAGCTGTACAGAATGCCCTGACAGCCTTCAAGGATCTACTCCATCCAGGACAACTATTGCTAAAGACAGACAACACTACAGTCATGTGGTACAAACAGGCAAGGGGGCACACATTCCTCCCACCTCTGCAAGTAAGCCATGACCTTGTGGAACACAGCATTGACCTATCAAGTGCATCTGCAAGCACAATTCCTGCCAGGAAAGACAAATACTCTGGCAGATGAACTAAGCAGAAACCACATGGACCCTCACGAGTGGAAACTAGATCCACAAGTCTTCAGCATAACAAGCAAATGGGGATGCCCAGACATAGATCTATTTGCCTCCCCTCTCAACTGTCAACTGCAGAGATTCTGCACAAAGACTCATCACACACAAGCATGGAAGGTGGATGCTCTATCATTCAGCTGGAAAACCCTGACAGTTTATGCCTTTCCACTACTGCCTCTCCTCCCCAAGGTACTCCTAAAGCTCCGACAAGAGAAGCCAAAAATGATTCTGATTGCCCCAGACTGGCCACGCCAGCACTGGTACCCAATCTTAAAAGAGCTTGTCTCAAGGCCCAGCCTGGACTTTACCTCAAATTCCTCATCTTCTGACCCAACAAAACAATCGGATCCTGCACAGCCAACTCAGAACCTTAAATCTGACTGCATGGCGAATACTGTAACCACTCAAAACACATCTCTCTCTAAAGCAGTTATGGATGTCATTTTGGAAGCCAGGAGGCCCAGCACCAGAAAATCTTATGCAGAAAAATGGAAGAGATTCTGTGCTTGGAATCGGGCACAAGGAATTGAACCGCTTGTTCCAAATATCCCTCAGTTTTTACAATACCTAACTGAGATGCTGGACAAGGGCCTATCCTTCTCATCAGTTAAGATCCATGCCTCTGCCATTTCAGCTCATTACAATACGGAACCACCTATTTTTTCACATCCACTGCTAAGGCAGTACCTCAGAGGGGCCAAAAACATAAGACCTCCAAGGCGAGCACCAGTACCTGCATGGGATCTTAATTTTGTCTTGGAAAAGCTCACACTGCCTCCTTTTGAGCCAGCCAATGCAGCTGAGATAAAATTCTTATCATGGAAAACCGCTCTGCTCCTAGCAATAACTTCAGCAAGAAGAGTATCAGAGTTACAGGCATTAATGGCAGTTGAACCTTTTATTTTCCATCTGGACAGGGTTTCTCTAAGGACAAACCCAACATTTATGCCAAAGGTAGTATCCAGTGTGGCTCTTAATCAAACCATTCATTTGCCTACTTTTTATCCAAATCCCCAGAATAAAGGGGAGAGTATTTTGCATTCTTTCGACATGCACAGACAGCTACGCTTGTACTTGGACAAAACTAAGACTTTCAGAAAGACTGAGCAACTTTTAGTAGCATATGCTGCAGGATCACAAGGAAAGGCTATCTCAAAGCAGACTATTTCAAAATGGATAGGACAGTGCATTCGCTTCTGCTATGCTCAGCATGGCAAATCAGTGCCTAAGGGCATTAGGCCACATTCGACCAGGGCAGCAGTCACATCAGCAGCCTTTCTCAGAGGAGTACCAACCAAGGAAATTTTGGAGGCTGCAACTTAGAGTTCAGTGCACACTTTTTTACCAAGCACTACCACTTACCTCTTTACTCTAAATCCAGAGCAGGCTTTGCCACTGCAGTTCTGCAGGGCCTCATAGCCTCTCCTAATTCTATTTAGACCCAGCCGCCCAACCTCAGCTTTGGGATTCAACCCAAGTGTAATGACTGCAACAGTGAAACACGAACATAGTACAGTTGTGTACCTACCATAAATGAATATGTTAGAGTGTATTCACTGTTGCAGTCCAGGTTACCCACCCACCATCCCCCTTTCTTTGCTGGGACTTATCTATACTTCTCTATTCTATACAACCTATGTGGTGTATTTGCTTGTAGATGAAGGTATTGTTTATTTTAGTGCATGCTCTTTATAAGCAATGTTTTTAGCCTACCCTTTTGGGGGCACCTGAAATCTGGGGCAAGAAAAACTGAAAAAAATGGCGTCGGCTGCATCTTGTATACCCCTGGTGCACTGACGTCAGGGAAGAGGCGACAGCAACCGACGCCGGACCAGGACTTTGGAATTCAGGCCGACTGCGGGTAGCACCAGCAGGATAACCCAAGTGTAATGACTGCAACAGTGAATACACTCGAACATCTACATTTATGGTAGGTACACAACTGTACTTTTTTGGTACCCAGAAAGGACAAAGCATGGAGACCAATTCTGGACCTATCTGTTCTAAACACTTACCTGAATATACCCAAATTCAAGATGTTGACCTTGCAGCAGCTTCTGCCCATGCTGGGCAGCAAGGCTTGGCTCATGACTTTAGACCTAAAAGAGGCATACCTGTATGTCCCAATCAGACAATCATGCAGAAGATGCCTCAGATTCAAGGCTGGCTCAAAGCATTACCAATTCTCTGCACTGCCCTTTGGCTTATCTACTGCGTCCAGGGTCTTTACAAAGTGCTTGGCACCAGTAACTGCATTTTGCAGACAAAGAAGTGTACAAATCTATCCATACTTCGACGACTGTCTCATTCAAGCAGAGAACAAGGACATTCTTCTTCAGCATCTGGCGTTTGAGAAAAGGCTTCTAACATGCCTAGGATACACAATAAATGAAAAGAAATCACAACTGGTGCCCTCTCAAAAGATAACATTCCTGGGTGCATGCTTGAATACAGCTGCCCAGATGGCTTACCTCACGCCAGACAAACAAAGGCAACTGACTATTTACTTCAAACAGATGGCAACAAAAACCCAGTTATCTGCAAGACAAATTCTGCAGGCTTTGGGGTTCTTGGCATCCTGCATTCTACTGATTCCATATGCAAGACTGCATATGAGGAAACTACAGTGGTACCTAATGGAGTCAACATTGTCACAGTCTGGAAACAATGATTCCTCTCATTCCCTGCCTGCAACAGGAGTTTCTTTGGTGAGCAGAAGCATGTCACCAAAACATGGGACGGTCTTTCACTCTACCCCCTGCCAGCCAAACCTTAACTACACACGCATCAGACTATGCATGGGGGGCCCATCTGGCGAGAAGATGCATTCAGGGCATATGGACCCCAAAACAAATGTATCTGCATAACAACCAAAAAGAGATGTTAGCTGTTCAAAATGCCCTGACAGCCTTCAAGGACTTACTTCATCCAGGACAATAGTCCGCTGTCCCTCGGTCGGCCCGAATATCAGAGTATAAGGCTGACGTCGGTCAAGGCGCATTTGACTGACATCAGAACGTCAGGGTACAAATGCGCATGACCGACGTCATATCCTCAGTCTTTTTTGCCGCATGGTCCGATGCAGAAGCAGTGTTGCAAGTGCCGTTCGGCTCTGAAATTTTTTCAATTCGGAGTTTCAGACCGAAGTCAGAGTTGGTTAAGTACCCGTTGGGAATATTTTGGTTTTTCTTGCCTCAGTGGTTTACCGGATGTCAGAAAAAGTGAATAACTGTATTTCTTGTGGGAAACAGATTCCGCATAGGGACTACCATAATTTGTGTATACCTTGTTTGGGACCTGAGCACGACGTTGTTGGGTGTCGCTTTTGTGCTAGGTTTAATAAACGCACTATAAAGCGAAGGTTGGATTGTGCCAGGTTGGTCTTTGGGAAGCGGTGCAATTACAATATGCCGCCGGATGCTCCGCCGGCTACCTCAAAGAAGCGCAAGGACAAGGCAGTTAAACCTAGGTTAGAGGAGTCGGCCCAACCGGACGCCGGTTCTTTAGAGGCCAGGGAACTGGTGGTTCTGACGGAGGCCTCTCTGGAGTCCCAGGGAGAAACTTTGATTTTACAGGATGTGGCCTCCCAGGAGGCAGGTCAGGCTACAGGGCTTCTCAGATTACTTTACTCCCCTCCCTTCCTAAGGTGTCTAGGCCCTCTTTCTGCTTCCAAGGCTTCTCCTAGAGGCAGGTCTAGTTTAGCTGCTGTGGGTGTCACTCCTAGTTCTTCAGGTTCTGTGCCCAAGAAGCACATGCTTAAAATGGCAGAAGATTTAATTACTTTAATTAGAGGCTCTATGCCCCCTCCTGATAAGAGGCCTAGGATGGAGCCAGTGATTGAGGATTATGAGCAGGCTTCGGATGTGTCTGAGTCTTCGGCTGAAGACTTGCAGGAGTATTCTCATTATTCTGATTCTGATGTTGATGATTCTACTCCTTCTGCTTCTCCTCCTGAGGATTTTTCTTTTCAGAGACCCTTCACTCCATGAGAGAGCACTTTAAATGGGAAGGTCAGGACTTCTCTGACTCCAGGAAAAGGCTTAGGGAATTTTGTTTTACCCCAGCATAGGCCTTTGGCTATACCTCCTGTTTTGACTGTGGTGGAAGATGTGTTTGCAGAGGCTTCTCTTAATCCTGATTCTTTGCCTCCTGCTCCTATTAAACCAGATAGGTATTACAGGGTGCCTGAAGCTCATAAGTATCTTTTTAAGAGTCCTAGGGCAGACCCAGAAACTGTTAGCCAGGGGCCTAAGGGTGTTAAGGCTTCTGTTGTCAAGAATCCTGTTCCTGCAGATAAAGAGGCCAGGGCCTTGGATAGATGGGGAAAGAAAGTTTATACTTCTTCCACTCTAGCCATGAGAGCTTTGAATTGCCAGTTTCACATGTTAAAATATCAAAATTATCTCCTTTCACAGTTGAAATCTAAGGTTGATGCTCTGGCGGAAGGTATTGATTGTAAAGAGTTACAAGATTTAGTGCATGTTTCTGTACAGGTGGGTAAGCATGCTTTGCAATGTGGTTTTGATGCTGTACAGGCCTCCTCTAGGGTGGCTGCCACTGGGTCAGTTCTTCGCAGGCATGCCTGGCTGAGGGATCAAAATTTATCTGACCATGTTAAAACTAGGATTTTGGATGCCCCTTTGCAATCTGATGTCTTGTTTGGTTCTCCTGTTGAGGCAGTTTTAAAGAAAATGGAAGACAAGGCTAAGTCTATGCAGACTGTTAAAGATTTTTTGCAGGTTCAGCCTCCAAAGTTTAGTAGAAATTGGCCTACTAAGGGGTGGACGTATCCTTCTTATGATTCCCAGTCTAGGGGTAGATCTAGACGTGGCAGGGGCAGAGGTCAGGGCTCTTTCAGGCCTAGAACTGGGGGTTCTCCTGCACAGTCTTCAGGTGAGGGCAGGGGTCAGTCCTTTCGTAAACAGACCCAATGACCTACCTTTTCAGCTGCCAGAACCTTCTCGCCTGGCAGCACCTTTGGGAGGAAGGTTGGCACTTTTCAAAGAAAATTGGAGTTTGATTACCCAAGACAGATGGGTGTTGGATATCATACATCACGGTTACAGGTTTTATTTCCATACCTTGCCTCCTTTCAAAGGCATGCCAAGACATTCCTCCTCAACAAAGAATAGAGGCTCACAAGCAAATTTCTCTGTTACTCCAAATAGGGGCCATACAGCCGGTTCCTATGCCAGAAAGGGGCCTAGGATTTTATTCTCGCCTGTTCCTTGTACCAAAAAAGGGGAACACGTGGAGACCAATTTTGGATTTATCTATCCTCAACACTTATCTGGACATTCCCAAGTTCAAAATGTTGACGTTACAACAACTTTTACCTCTGCTGGGCAAGGATCACTGGATGGTAACTTTGGATCTCAAGGAGGCTTACCTTCATGTTCCTATCAGACTAAGTTGCAGGAAATATCTGCGTTTTGACTGGGACTTCTCACTATCAGTTCTCTGCATTGCCCTTTGGCTTATCTACTGCCCAGAGTATTTACGAAAGTTCTGGCTCCAGTGATAGCTTTCTTCAGGCTAAAAGGAATACAAATCTATCCTTATTTGGACGATTGCCTGATTCTGGCTCAAGGAAAGGACGAGCTTCTTCGTCATTTGGAATATGTGATAGCAGTGCTAAGATGCCTGGGGTATTCTGTGAACGAAATAAAGTCCAGTCTAGTACCCTCTCAAGACATGTGCTTTCTGGGTGTAAGACTGAATACAGCATCCCAGATGGCCTTTCTAACCCCGGACAAACAAAAGAATCTTTCCCTTTACTCCCAACATCTTTCTCTTCAGTCCGGGCTGACTGCAAGGACAGTCCTTCAAGCCTTAGGGTTCATGGCATCTTGTATTCTGGTGCTTCCCAATGCCAAACTGCATATGAGGAAGTTGCAATGGTATCTCAAAAATGTATGGACTCAGCACTGCCAGGATCTGGACACTGTCATTCAAATAATACCTTGCATTCAAAAGGAATTTTTGTGGTGGGCTCAGGAATGTCACCTAAACAAGGGACTCTCTGTGACCCGGCCAGAGGCGAGTCAGATTCTAACAACAGATGCCTCAGACAAAGCTTGGGGAGCTCATCTAAACGGAAAGTGGATACAAGACAAGTGGCCTGTCAGACTACTGCATCTACATATCAATTTGAAGGAGATGTTAGCAGTCCAGTTTGCATTAATAGCTTTCAAGGATTTACTTCTTCCAGGGCAGGTGTTGATTCTAACAGACAACACAACTGTCATGTGGTACATCAACAAGCAAGGGGGAACACATTCTTATCCTCTATGCAGGCAAGCAATGATTTTGTGGGAGACTGCTCTCAGTTTACAACTAAGTCTTCAGGAAAGGTTTCTGCCGGGAGCACAGAACTCCTTAGCAGATGTGTTAAGCAGACAAATCATGGATCCCCACGAGTGGAAACTGGATCTTCATGTATTTCAGAAATTGACAGTGTCCTGGGGAACTCCAGACATAGATCTGTTCGCTTCTCCACTAAACCACCAGCTGCCAAAGTTTTGCACGAAGAGGTTTCATCCCACAGTTTGGAAAGTGGATGCTCTTTCTTTCAGTTGGAAAAATCTTCATGTGTATGCCTTTCCACCTCTGCCTCTCCTCCCAAAGGTACTTCTGAAGGTCAGACAGGACAAGCCAAGGATGATTTTGATAGCTCCAGATTGGCCTCGACAGCACTGGTACCCATTACTGAGAAGTCTAGTACGGAAGCCTCCATGGCCTTTGCCTTTGATTCCACATCTGTTGTCCCAGGAGGACAGCCATCTGCTCAATGTCAAACTTCACTCTCTTCACCTAACAGCCTGGCATATTCTGTTTTAAACCATAGAGGGTCTCAACTTCCACAACAAGTTTTGAATGTGATTTTGGAAGCTAGAAGGCCTAGTACGAGGAAAGTGTACGCAGATAAATGGAAGAGATTTTTGTTTTGGAGTGCAGCTAAGGATTTGGATGTTTCTGAGCCTGATTTAAGTGTGGCTCTTCAATATCTTACTGAGTTATTGGACAAAGGTTTGTCCTTCTCTTCTATTAAGATTCATGCTGCAGCAATTTCAGCTCACTATGACTGTGACCCACCATTGTTTTCTCATCCTTTGTTCAAGCAATTTCTTAGAGGGCAAAGAATATAAGACCCCCAAAGAGCTCCTACTCCTGCTTGGGATCTCAATTTTGTGTTGGAGAAACTCACTCTACAACCTTTTGAGCCTGCAGCTACTGCTGAGTTGAAATATTTGTCATGGAAGACTGCTTTTTGTTGGCC